>NC_057813.1:758055041-758058556 GCF_018294505.1 Triticum aestivum | reverse complement strand
CTAGGCGCAGGGGGTGGGCCTAGGGGGCGCACCAGCCCACTATGGGCTGGATCCCCTCCCACGTCAGCCCATGGGGCCCTCCGGGATGGGTGGCCCCACCCGGTGGACCCCCGGGACTTCCGGTGGTCCCGGTACATTACCGGGTGACCCCGAAACTTTCTCGGTGGCCGAAATACCACTTCCTATATATAATTCTTTACCTCCGGACCATTCCGAATCTCCTCGTGACGTCCGGGATCTCATCCGGGACTCTGAACAACATTCGGTATGCTGCATACTCATATTCATACAACCCTAGCGTCACCGAACCTTAAGTGTGTAGACCCTACGGGTTCGGGAGACACGTAGACATGACCGAGACGACTCTCGGGCAATAACCAACAGCGGGATCTGGATACCCATGTTGGCTCCCACATGCTCCTCAATGATTTCATCGGATGAACCACGATGTCGAGGATTAAACAACCCCGTATACAATTCCCTTTGTCAATCGGTACGTTACTTGCCCGAGACTCGATCGTCGGTATCCCAATACCTTTTTCAGTCTCGTTACCGGCAAGTCACTTTACCCGTACCGTAATGCATGATCCCGTGACCAACCACTTGGTCACTTTGAGCTCAATATGATGATGCATTACCGAGTGGGCCCAGAGATACCTCTCCGTCATATGGAGTGACAAATCCCAGTCTCGATCCATGTCAACCCAACAGACACTTTCGGAGATACATGTAGTGCATCTTTATAGTCACCCAGTTACGTTGTGACGTTTGATACACCCAAAGCACTCCTACGGTATCCAGGAGTTACACGATCTCATGGTCTAAGGAAGAGATACTTTTTTTTGCGGGTGCTAAGGAAGAGATACTTGACATTGGAAAAGCTCTAGCAAACGAACTACACGATCTTGTGCTATCCTTAGGATTGGGTCTTGTCCATCACATCATTCTCCTAATGATGTGATCCCGTTATCAACGACATCCAATGTCCATAGCCAGGAAACCATGACTATCTGTTGATCACAACGAGCTAGTCAACTAGAGGCTCACTAGGGACATATTGTGGTCTATGTATTCACACGTGTATTACGATTTCCAGATAATACAATTATAGCATGAATAAAAGACAATTATCATGAACAATGAAATATAATAATACTTTTATTATTGCCTCTAGGGCATATTTCCAACATCAAGATATGATCCAACGGTACCTAGTCAAGGTGCCTGGGCACCTAGGTGTCCCAAGCAGCCGTCATATATATATATATATATAGCAGTCTATTCTGCTAATATTAGCAGAATAACTATTCTGTTAACATTTCCGCACTGCACGCTCAACGTAAGTGCACGTCATTGTTTGAACCAAGTGTGCTGCACAACTCAAGCGAGTGAACTTCGTGTCGAAAAAAACTGCACGCATTGTTTTTTGGTACTGTTTTCGCTCTAGTTTTTTAACCGCTTATCGGAACGACGCGTATAATATTCCGTTGGAAAGCTATGGATTAGGCGCAACTTCGCCATGTTGAATACTTTTTGAAATTCCTTGCGGTTTAAGAGAAATTTCAAAAATGGTGCGGCGGATGACGAGTGGCAGCAAGCGTATTTTCGCGATTTTTTCTAAACCGCTCATCGGAATAAAACAAATGATACACCATTGGAAAGATATCGTCGAGGCGCATCTTTTTCATATGTATTACTTTTTTTCTAATTCGTTACGGTTTAAGAGCAATTTCAAATTTACTAAATCGCGGAATTACGTTTTTTTGAATTTTTTTCAATTTTCGTTACTGTTTTAGCACCATTTTTTGAACCATTTGTCGAAACAAGGCGTATGATACGCCGTTGAAAAGCTACGGACAAGGCACAACTTTCATATGTTGGATTATTTTTCAGATTCGTAACGGTTTTAGTTAATTTTGAAAATCGTGCGGCTGACGACGGGAGACAGTGGCCGTTTTTCGTGAAATTTTTACAAACCGCTGGTCGGAATGATTCAAATGATATGCCGTTGGAAAGATATCAGCGAGGCGCAACTTCTTCATGTAGAACACTCTCTCTAATTCTTTAAGGTTTAAGAGGAATTTTGAATTTACCGAAATGCGGACGCTCTATTTTTTGCGACACACAAATCGACGTGCGTACATCATCCGACTTCAAACCGCACTTCATCGGACGAAAAACCGCACTGCATCAGACGTGTAAGAGAACTGCACGGTTTCTTTTATTCAAATGCAATTTTTTTCAAGGACGAGAAAGTAGAGTGCACTTCACATCAGGTGTAAATGAACCACAACACTATCAAGAAGTGAACCACATTACTTTTCTTCGCTTCCGTAACAATTTTTTTGCACCTACAGGATGAACAACATCATACGGCCGACCACACTGCTTCAGAATGAAAACTGCACTGCATCAAACGGGCAAGCAAGCTACATAATTTCTTTTATCGGACGTAATTTTTCCAGACAAGTTTTTGTTGTCTTTTTTTTTAAACTTTTTTTGTGAATGAGAGTGGACCGCAGAGACGAGGGCAAGTGAACCACAACCTATGTCGGAGTGAAACGCATTACTATAATATTGTTTCACTAAGTTTTTCGCACTTTCATGTTGCGGCGAGCAAACAATATCACTCTGAAAAGTGAACCACACCCGAGGATCAAACGCACTGCAAGTGTTGATGTAGTCGACTGAATTTTGAGACACACAAAACAGATTGCACTTCATAGAGAGGGTTAATGAGCTGCTACACAAATGGATTGAAGTATCGCGTGCCCGCCGGGATTGGACCTCGCTCCACGCTGAAGGGAGTTTGCACTCCGTGCGCAGGTAGTGGAGGTCGGAGCTTGACATGGCAGAGAGAGGAAGCCGTCCTCGCCTCAGAGAAAGCAGCAGGAAAAGGCGGGGCATGGCCAGTGCCAAGGATTTTCACAATGAATTGCAAAATAATATTCAGTGAGCTACAAAAAATATTTAAAGGAGCTGCAAACAGGGGGGACACAGATCTAACACTAAACGGCGACTGGTGTTTTTGGCTGCCGTAGTCGCTGTAGTCCACAAGTACTAGCACATAGGGAAGAGCTCGTCGAGGTAAGGCTTGGGGGATGGGAACCGGATCGGTGCTAGTAGGGAGCGGGGCCGCATAGGAGAACTGCTTCTACTTCCTCCTCTATGCCCGTGGCCTAAACCGCTGGTGAGGCTGCATCCAGCGGGGAAGGCAAGGGCGTGGCGCCGGCGGTGGCAGCCCGGAGCACCCCTTCGTGGAGGTGGTGGCCGCATGCTGAACTGCAAGTGGGGGTGCCAGCGTGCCGCAGAGCGACTCGTCGTGGTCATCCCGTCGGTACCCGGTGAACTTCAAGCCTGGAAAAATTCAAACAACAGGTTAGTGAGGAGAGCTCGCCGGAGACGAGAGGAGGGGAAGGGAGAAGAGCTAGCCAGCGGGATGGGGATCTCACGCCGTGGAGCTTGCCGAGGAGCACTGGATTAGCTGGATCCGGGGGGGTTGGGGGTAGTCGCTC
>NC_057813.1:758050852-758054777 GCF_018294505.1 Triticum aestivum | reverse complement strand
CCGGGGCTGGGAGGGGCGAGGGTGGCCGGGGTAGCCGGCCGTCAGTGGGATGACAGGGGGGCGGTGCTGGTAGCAGGGCCGACGCGAGGATGTGGTGGTTATTGGGGAGGAACCCACGGGGCTGCTCCGCGGTAGAAGGTGGGTTTGGGGGGGTGTGCTCGTGGAGCGGTCGCCAATGGCGCTGTGTGGAAGAAAGCTTGGATGGGTGGGGGTGGATGGGGAAGAAAGTACGGTGGGGGTGGGCCGGTTTCTTTTTTGTTCGTTGCATGCAGTTTGTTTGTTGGTTTTTTGTGTTCGGGCAGGTGTTAGCAGAATACGTAGTCGTCAGCTATTTTGGCTTCCCCTTTTCCTTCCAAGTAGTCTTTCTTCCAAAGGGACTTGTCTTTCATAACAAAACGTACAAAAATACAACACATATATTTATTTCCTGATAACAAATGGGATCAAACTAAGCATTACATGGCAACAAGCACCACCCTCATCTTGGTACAATAGCATGAAAATTCATGTGGCATAATTTTCATCAACTTGATTGTGTGGAAATCAATATGATGGCTATTTCCACCACATAACAAATAGAAAGTTTGCACATATTATATATAAAAGAAGTAGTGTACTAGTAGGACTAGTTAACAAACAATCTACTCTTGGCCAATCGATTCAGTGAGATGAATGAATTACTTTCCCTCCATAAACTAGAAAAATCAAAGGAACCAACAGGAGCATCTCATGGGCATTTACTTATTAAACTAGTAGTTGCTTAACTAAGTAGCAGATCTCACAAATTCTACACTGCTAGTGCTCACACGGTGAGAGAAGAAAAACAAAATAGCCAGCGATGCTAGTCTATCGGTGGCTGTAACCCGCAAGTATCAGGAAACAAAGTGGCCACGCTTTTTGCATAAGGTTCGGTCCAAGAAAATTTGAGAGCCCCTAGAGAACTATCCAAGAGCACAACAGCAATCATTTGGAAAGAAAAGAAAATGCAGCAAGAGGGTCAACCTTCTTGTTCTGTGGGGAATCATGGTTGGCGGGGCAGATGACCTCGCTGTCGACCTCGTCCCGCTCGTGGGGCTTGAGCGTGGGGTCATGGTCATCGCCGTGCACGGATCTGGAGAGGGGGAGAGCTCCTGCTGATCTAAATCAAAGCAAAAAAAGTCTATTGGAATGGGAGAGAGAAGGAAGGAACGAAGGAGAGAGGAATCGATGGGGAGAAGTAGGGAGGGACCCTGTGCGGTGCGTCGTCGTCGCCGGCGAGCTCGAGCTCGGGCCTCCCGTGGGTCACGGTCGTCGTCCTCTCCTCGTCCGGCGCTTGCTGCTGCGAATCTCCGGATGGTGAGGTAGCTTCACGACCTGGGAGATGGAGCAGGGAGGCCCCTGCCGCAGATCCATGGACCTGGTCCTTGGTTGCGAGCAGCAGAGGCGCGCCGCAGCGGCTAGGGTTAGCCACCGCTGCCATCGGGCCACTCCTGCCGCCGTCGCCATGGATCTCGGGCCACCATCATCGATTGGAGGCAGGGAGGTGGAGGTAGAGGACCGGGACAAGGAGAGGAGAGATGTGGCGGCGGCGGATGGTGGAAGGAGGAAGGAGATTTGGGCAGTAGTGTGTTAGGTTTAGTTTATATACCGGAAACGTTTAGGGCTTTAGGCGGGCTTTTGGCGGGCTTGCGGGGTTGTACTGGGCCGTTCATGACGATTTCTGAAACTGTCAGCGGAAATCCGTCATGCATTAATAGGTTTCTTGTAGTGACATATATATATATTAACTCTTCTTTCTTCTTTTATAGCCCTCAGGATCAAGCAAAACTTCGGTAACGATACGAGGCCCGAAGAAAAATTTGCGCCCGGATAAAAGGTTCATGATCACAAAAATCGCGCGCGATGGCCAACCGATTAAACCCCTCCGGACCAAGGAAGCATTTTCTGCTCAGTGTGGGGTTCTTGTTAGGGACATGATCCCGATCAACATCGAGCAATGGAATCAGCCTAAGAAGGAAGAGCTTCAAGTTTCTTTTGTCGAAGATAGACAGAAAAATAATCTTTTGATCGCGCTGAAGGTAAATTTCACCCTACCGGAAGTGGAGGATCCGGATAAGCCAGTTATGCGGATCGTGCTCTGGTTGACCTACGAGGTTTAGTAGTAACTTGATCTGAAGGTTCATGATTATCATCATTAGCTTCATCTTAAGTTGGTGTAGGCATCACGGGAACGGATTTCTCAGATCGTGCTCTGGTTGACGTACGAGGTTTAGTAGCAAATTGAGAAGGTATAATTACCTCATCAAGTTCTACTTTCCCCTCACTCACTTCTTTTGAGAGAAACTCCTTCTTTATAAAGGTTTCGTTCTTGGCAACAAAGATCTTGCCTTCGAATTTGTGGTAGAAGGTGTATCCAATTATTTCATTAGGGTATCCGCATCCGTGCGGAAATGATCAGACCGAGCATGATGCGTTTGTTGAAAATGTGCAATGTTGCCAGAAGGCTGATAAAGTGGAATAAATTGGACCATCTTATTTAGTGTTGTGCTGTGCTTGATGTCTAGGCTTGTGGCGGGACATCTGCCATCTGTTCGTTCTTGGTTTTTGGTGTAATAGGATGTAGTATTTCTGTGTTTGGTGAACTTTGGTGCTGTCAGGTTTTCGCCTCATGGCGTTCGTTTCGATGGCGGACGAATGCAGTGGGTTTCCTCGTAGTGACCGAACTCGCTCTACCACTTTCCCTTTTCTCCTGATATGTTTCTGGAACTTTTGTATTTTCGTTTATTGCAATGGAAAGGGGTACAGGCTGGTTCGAAAAGAAAAATGAAGAGGCTACAAGACACATAATTTATATATCATTATCACATTCCAAAGATTCAAACAGTACATTTGTCAGCTCCTTTATTAGAGAAACGAGTAATTCCAAATAAACTATAGTACATATAGCCAACTAATCACCTATACCGAAAAAGGGTTTCCCCCCGCTTTTGTATTCCAAAGCACCAACACCGAGTACAGATAACGCTGTGGCGAGCAGCACAACACACCAGGAAAAAAAAAATAAGAAGAAACAAATGCCAACCACGGCAGCTTGGCAAAGCGCGGACGACCCGCCACCACGGCGCCCACCGGAAACAGATCACCACAGACCAAGGCTCCGATCCGCCGCGTACCAAGCAGCACCTCCAAGAAGGGATGTGACGCCGACGACGCTGCTGCCCGGACGAGTCCTCAGGTTTCCCCAGGCACGCGGAGGGAGGTGGGGGTGGAAACTCCCGACACCCTCCAGGAAGGAATGGTGGCACCCGCAGGTGTCACCGCGTCGGGGCCGAAGCCGGCAGGGATTTCTCCCGCATACCAACCCCAACCTCCCAACCGGACGGAACCGACCCGCCAAACCGTCGCCCACCACCATGCGCCAACGCAGTAGCGCCGCCACCCACGCCGCCTCAAACGAACACCACCACGAGGCCAAGAGGACCGGAGAGAAGCTCACCATGACGGAAGCAGCAACACCGACGCCGGGCGGGAGGGAACCACCTCCACCGCCGTGGTGCGGGAGGCCCATGCCTCCGGCACCGTCGCGGTAGCCGTCCGGACGCGGCAGCGGGGCATGCCGGGCCACCCCCGGCCCAGCCAGGCCCAAAGCGGGCCCGTTAAGCCCCGCCGGCCGCGATGCAGCAAGCCGGCGTCGTCGCCGCTGGCACCCAGCCACTCGTCGCATCTCCCCCGCCTCCCAGTAGCCACGCCGGAGCCATCCCCGCCGCCGGCCCGCCCAGGCCCAGATGGGGCCCAAAGGGCCCAGATCTGGGCCGAGCGGACGACGCCAGATCCCGCCATCGCGCCGCCCCGCCGCCAACGGCGGCGCTGCCGCCCAGCTGCTCGCCTGCATGCGCCACGGATCCCCGCCGCCACGCCAGACCGCCGTCGCCTAGATGCACCCCCC
>NC_057813.1:758045042-758050337 GCF_018294505.1 Triticum aestivum | reverse complement strand
CTAATCACCTATACCAACCGTGTGCCCTTTGTTTAAGCCCGAGATTCATAATCTGTGTCACGACGGACGCTCTTTGCACTCGGTGGCAGAAAATTAGGCAAACGCTGAGGCAAAGTGTCGCACTAATTTTTGTCTTCTGATGACTTGCTTTCTTCTGTGTTTGCTGGTGCTAGTTAATCAATTCAAGCCACTTGCTCAACTGGTACATGTTGTCACATGCAGGGTCGGGCCATATGAGTGAGGGTGGATTAGATAGGTAGAGAGATTGATAAGAATGGCATATACATCTGTGATTAACCAATAAATTAAGTAATGCAGTACTGTAATGATGTACTCTGGATCAAGTTGGTATGAGCCAGGTCATTATGAAAGTGATGCCAATCGAGTAATGCCCTAAGGTGCATGCTATCACCAAATTAAATCCGGACTAGACTCGTTGTAATCAACGTTGTTATCAGCCCATGTGTGACAGCACTCCAGTCCAACCAATCAAGTAGCTATTGTAACATCATATGGGGTCTATTGGATTAAGACTTAATTAACCCCAGTCTGCTCTGCTCCGGGGACTGGGTTCAGATCTGTTGTGTTACTCATAATCAGCATAATGACCAGTAATTGATTTCCACTTTGTGCATGGAAAGTGCGTGTATTAATTCATAAAGAGTGGTTGAACAGAAGCTACCCTAGGGAGGGAAGGTTTTACTAGCCTATTAGTCCATTACAATAATTAACTGCAGTTGGAACTATAATGATGACAAGGATATATTTTAACCGCAGCTTCATCTAATCTATATTATTCAGTAATGGAATCCCACACAAATGTTATTTAAATAAATCTTAATAATATAAATTTCATAACTGGCGAAGTGAACAATAGTCTAGCAGAAGAATAGGGGCTACAAGTAACGTAATTAGTAAGGACATCACACACAATCCTGGATGGGTTAAAATGATCATATAGATTAACTGTATTAGTCTAAACAGTCTAATACAGTACATATATTTGGCCGCCCACACTGGTGGAAAAAGGGCCTTTGGTCGCGGTTCGCAACTGCCATTAGTCGTGGTTGCGCAACCGCGACCAGACGGGCGCGACTAAAGGCCCCCCCCTTTAGTCGCGGTTGCTTAAGAACCGCGACTAAAGGCCCGTCCACGTGGGCGGAGGACCTTTAGTCGCGGTTCTTGTGGCTAACCGCGACTAAAGGCCGCCACAGGTTTTTGAAAAAAAAATTGAATTTTTTTTTCAAATTTCTGAATTATTTTAACCTCTAGTCTCTAATCACCACCCCTCATCACTTCTCAATTTATTCTTTTATCACCCCTTATCATTCCAAATCATCTAACTTCCCAACCGGTCACCCATCCCTCTCACTACTCCAGCCCAAGCACGCTTAACTTCCGGGTTCTATTCTCCCACGCTCCAAGTCTGCACTTGTTGTTTTCCTGACAATAATAAGATGTCAATCCTATTAACCTTCAGGAATTTTGCTTGAGCATGAAGTGACACATTTCACTGTTTGAGTTTGAAACTATTGTTTTAAAAAACAATAATTATTTAGTAACACTAATATTTCTTGAATAATTAGTTTGACCATTGTTTGACCACAGTTTGACCACAGTTGACCACAGTTTGACCAGATTTGACCAAAATTGAAATAATTAAAATAATTATTTAGTAACACTAATATTCTAGAATAATTAGTTTGACCATTGTTTGACCATAGTTTGCCCACTGTTTGAATATTTTTCAATTTTTTTCACTCTAGATCTTACAAGCCCCGTAACTTTTTTTCTATTAGGTTTTTGAGGATTTTGAAAATGTTTAACGGGGTTCCCCCGGTTAAATTTGGATGTAACTTTTCGAGTAGATGATTTTTCATATAAAAAACTTTTTCATCCGAGTTAGTATGCAAAAGTTATGCCCATTTTTACAAATTTCAGAGAGATTTTGCAAATAAAGTCAAAATTCACATTTGCAAATTTTCCCAACAACTAGACCACATATCACATGAGAAACTTATTTTTTTTTATTTTTTTGACATTTCCTTTATTTTCTTTTATTTTTTTTAAAACTGAAAAAGCGATCCGGGGGGGGTAGAGTTTGAAAATGGGACCTTTAGTACCGGTTCGTGGCACGAACCGGGACTAAAGGTCTCAACCCCATTAGTTCCGGTTCGTGCCACAAACCGCGACTAAAAGGGAGGAGCTTTAGTCGCGGTTGGCCTGGCCAACCGCGACTAAAGGCCTTTGGGCACCTTTGGCCAACCGCGACTAAAGCCCGCGAGCGCCCTGGGCCCAGGCATTTGGTCGCGGTTCATCTGCCGAACCGCGACTAAAGACTTCATTAGTCGCGGTTCCTACAGTTTCGCGACTAATGGGGCTGGACGGAAGCCTCTTTTTCTACTAGTGCCACAATTAGCCAACTAATCGTCTACCTACTGTGCACAAATTAAGTAATGTACCTACCAGCCAGCCGGATTAAACAACCGGTGAACACCGGTACACACTTCGTTCTCATATACTAGTATTGCAATTCCCGCAAAAAAGAAACAAATATTGCAATATACTTTGAATCAAGTTGGTATGAGCCAGCTCGATCTGAACGTGATGCCGATCGAATGGCACCCAAAGCTGCGTGTCATCACCAACCAAATTAAGTAAGGATTAGACTCGTCGTACTCGTCATTGTTATACGGACACATCCGGGGCGCGACAGCACTGCAATCAATCAAATAGCTGTTGTCACATCACATGGAGTCTGATGGATTAATAAATAACCACAGGCTGAACTTTGGACTACGGTCAGATCAGCTATGTTAATTCATTTCTCATTTTGTAGAGGAACGTATGTATATTAATTGATGCATACTTGTATATTATAAGTGATTGAACAGAACCTAGCTATGCAGGGCAGCTTTACTAGTCCGCTAAAATAATTAACTGGAGTTGAAACTCTATTGGTGATGAGGATATATTTAAGCGCAGCTAGTAAACGGGGCTAGTATGTAAATTGCATGTGAATATAAAAAATAGTCTGCCAACAAAACCATAGTTGGGCTAGTAAACAATATATTAATTTAATAGTTGGGCTAATAAACAATAGTCTGCCAGCAAAACAGTGGCTACTACCCCCTAAGAAAAAAGGATCCCAATAAATCCGGAACATTCGCATTTTAAGCATATCATCCCCCAACGTTTTCTGATGGCAACTTTACTTGGCGCGAGCTGGCAACTGTACTTCTTAAAACATGGCATCTTTGTCTCAGTTCGTTTTGTTAAAGAAAATTGTCATGTTTGCCAACCTCGCATGAACCAAAGTTGCCAGCAAAAACGTTCCAGTTACAATGCTTAAAATCCAAACGTAACTGGCGATGTAAACAATAGTCTAGCAGAAGAATAGGTGCCACAAATAACGTAATTAGTAAGCACACACGACACAATCATGGATGTATTAAGAGCATCTCCAGCCGTTGGCCCCCTCAGCAGGCATAAAAATCGCCGCCTGGGGCGAGCCGGCAGCAAAATCGGCTCTGGGGGCGGTTGGGCACCCAGCCGTCGCCCGCAGGTCGCCCCCATGCGCTGATTTCGGCCCACTATTCGGCCCACTTTCGTCGAAAAACGGCCCAATATCTGCGTGAATCGGCCCATATTCGGCGCGGTTCGGCGTGTTTCGGCGTGAATTCTTCGTAAATAATTTTTTTGCCTCCATAGTTCATCACATAAAATCAATAGAAATCAAATAGTTCAACAATAAATAGTTCAATACAAATTATATAGTTCAACAAATAAAATTCATATTCCATCACACGTCGTTCCCGGCGTCGCCCTTGAGCCTCAATAGGTGCTCCACTAGATCATTTTGCAATTGTTGATGCACCTGTGGGTTTCGGATCTCCTGACACATATTGAGGTAGGCAGTCCAGGTTGCCAGTAGCTGGTGATCAACTTGGGCAAGAGGACCCTGCCTGTAATATGGTTCTTTGTCAAAAACTGCCTCTTCCTGCTCGCTCTCAATGATCATGTTGTGCAAGATGACACAACAAGTCATGATATCCCACATTTAATCATTCGACCAGGTCTGAGCAGGGTACTAGACAACTGCAAATTGAGATTGGAGCACACCAAATGCCCGCTCGACATCCTTCCTGCAAGACTCCTGAACCTTCGCAAAGAAGGCATTCTTGCCTCCTGGCACAGGGTTTGAGATAGTCTTCACAAATGTCGACCATCACGGATAGATGCCGTCAGCTAGGTAGTACCCCTTGTTGTAGTGCTGCCCATTGGCCTCGAAGTTCACCGGAGGAGAATGACCTTCAACAAGCTTGGCAAAGACAGGGGAGCACTGCAGGACATTGATGTCGTTGTGAGTTCCTGGCATCCCAAAGAAAGAATGCCAAATCCAGAGGTCCTTTGTGACCACTGCCTCAAATACCACACAGCAACCGCCTTTGGCACCTTTGTACAACCCCTTCCAAGCAAATGGACAATTTTTCCATTTCCAATGCATGCAGTCGATGCTTCCAAGCATCCCAGGAAATCCTCTTGTTGCATGCTGTGTCTTCCGCATTGGGTGTTTGCAAGTATTGCGGTCCAAGCACTGCCACCACTGCCCTGCAGAACTTGTAAAAACAATCAATGGTGGTAAACTCGGCCATGCGTCCATAGTCGTCGAGTGTATCACCGGGAGCTCCGTATGCAGGCATCCTCATAGCTATCGTGCACTTCTGGATTGAGGTGAATCCAAGTGTGCCGGTGCAATCCTTCTTACACTTAAAGTAGCCGTCGAACTCCCGGATGGAATTCACAATCCCGAGGAAAAGTTTTCGGCTCATCCGATAACGGCGACGAAATGTTTTCTCGCCGTGCCATGGTGCGTCGGTGAAGTAGTCGTAGTAGACCATGCAGTAGCCTTCCAGACGATGCCCGTTCTTTGCTTTCTCCCACCCCAATGCCGAGCCACCTCGCCACGGATTTCACTGCTGGCGAGCAGGCCGGCAAGGGCGGCGAGCACCATGAGATGCTGCTGCTCCTGGACGTCGGCTTCGGCTTCCTTCCCCAGCAACGCCGCGAGCACCTCCTCGTCGTCCAAGTTCATCACCGGGCCAGGCAGACAAATCACCGAACACCTTGCGGGCGAGGTACAGCCCCTGCGCGGCTGGAACGCCAAGAAAGTGGCCCGAACGGCAGTGGAGAGGCTGCCTCAGCGAAACCTCTTCTCTTTTCCGGTGGGGAATGGCCTATCTAGATGTGAAGGGTGGTGGTCGGCGCTAGGATCGGCAGGGTGGCGGCCGAGCG
>NC_057813.1:758021573-758044758 GCF_018294505.1 Triticum aestivum | reverse complement strand
AGGCGAATCTGCACGGTTGGCTTGACTTTTCGCCTGACAGTGTGGTCCCAGTTGCGCTTTTTCCTTGTGCCGGAGCCGCCGAGCGCCCCCAGTGCAGCAGGTTCGGCCTGCGATCGCCGGGCCCAAAAACGGGCCAAGCCGGCGGAATTCGGCGTCTTGGGGGCACGACTGGGGCGTTCTTTCGGCGTCGGCGCGAAAAAATCCCTGGGAAGGCCTATTGGGGACGCGGCTGGAAATGCTCTAACTGAATAAGCATATCGGTTAACTGTATTAGTCCAAACAGTCTAATACAATACATATATTCGGGCGCCCACGAGTATATAGCCGACTAATCGTCTACCTACTGAGCTCCTTTTGTTTAAGCCCGATCAAGATACGTAATCTGCATAACAACGAATGTTCTTTTTCATGCGATGTCTGGAAATTAAGCAAAAATTGTGAGTTTATGTTAATAAAGCCACTTTCTAAATTGGTACGTGCTGTCGCATGCAGAGACCGGGCATATGCAGGCATGTGTGTGTGTGATTATCCATCAGCCGGCCAGCCGGATTAAACAACCGGTGACCACCGGTTGTCAGTAGTTCTCGTATACTACCTTCGTTTCTAAATATAAGTCTTTTGGTGATTCTTATGCAGATTACGTATCAAGTAAAATTAATGAATCTACACTCTAAAATATGTCAACATTTTATTTTATTTTAAAAAGAACGACCCCCGACCTCTGCATCAACTCATGCATGCGGCCATATTATTAACTAAAAATGTAACAAGGTCTTAGCGTCCAAAGAAGCTCATAATCTGAGCAAAAGTCAAAAATAAATCTGAAAAGTGCCACATCCATCTATAAAAAACAGATTACGATGCCTACACATCTAGCCTATTATTAGCTCGCCATTCTAATCGGCTGAAGATATCCCGTAATACCGTCTCCTAGCGGTTGCATCCAATAATCAATAGCTCACTGAAGTCCATATAAGTGAGTAAAAAACACATACGGATCCAAACTGTAGCTTGGTTGATAACCTGCAAAAACTTAATGATTTTTTTCCCATTGAAAATCATATCATTCCTAGTATTCCCTATAGCCCATAATAGTGCATGTATCTCTATCCGAATATGTTTAGCTATGTTTATTTCCACTCCATTAAGCCACGTCCTAAATAACATGTTTATACTCATTGGTGGATGAATGTTAAAAGTTATATGAATTGATCGCCATAATAATTTTGCAAGTGGATACTCGATAAAGAGGTGTTTAATCGATTCATTTTGATCAAAAAAAGGCATCTGGAGTTACCAACCCAATTCCTTTTCACCAAATTATTTTTGGTCAGAATGACTCCCTTATAGACGAACCACATAAATATTTTAACTCGAAGCGAAACTTTGTATGTAGTTCTTTTTGAATTCTCTAAAAATGACTTATATTTGGAAATAGAGGAAGTATTAGCATTGCAATATGCTTTAAATCAAGTTGGTATGAGCTAGCTCGATCAGACCTTGATGACGATAGAATGGTGCCCAAAGCCGTGTGCCATCACCAATCAATCAACTTCCTGTTGTCACATCACATGGAGTCAGATCTGCTATGTTAATTGTTTTTCCATTTTGTGCAAGAAAAATGTGTGTACTATTTGATGCATAGTACATTCAGTGGTTAAACTGAACCTAGCTAGGCAGGGAAAGCTTAATAGTCCATTACGTTAATGACCTGCAGTTGAAACTCTAACGGTGATGACTGATGAGGGTATATTTCAGCCGCGCAGCTCGTAAACTGGGCTACTGTGTAATTTGCACGTGCATATAATTTATGACTAATTTAAAGACAAATAACATTAGTTTACTAATTGGCTAGTAGTCTACCAGCAAAATAGGGCTACAACATTTTCACGTAACATAAATAGAACAGGCATCCCTAACTGATAACCAATGAATTTATCCTCCTCTAAAGCGCACCTAACAGATAACTCAAAAGCAGTACATGATGATAATTTATCCTCCTGGCGCCTCTCGATACCTGAATATACTCCTCCGTGGCAGCGAGGAAGATTTTTTCTTTTTTTTGCCAAGGACCACAAGCAAATGTAGTATACCACTTTCCAGTGCTGGAGATCTGGGCGACTATCGAGTTCGACAGGCTCTTTCATGAGCCTTCTGCCACCGACATCACTCGGCTGTTGGGGAAGGCCAGCTACAAGGATTTGCAGTGCTCATCGCCGGCATGGGCATGCTCATGGACTACCAGGCGGACAAGGTCGAGCTCACCCTGTTGGCGCACAATGTCGTTGCCTTCTAGGCAGGGGCGAATCTACTCGAGCCCCCCCTCCAGGAATGCAATTTATCTTTTTACACTAGTATTAGGCCCAACCCAGGCAATCAGCGGCAGCCCATCAAACCCACACAGTCACAATCCTGTATAGTTGTCCAGAATCCTTCGTTCGTTAAGTTTGAGCCTGCCCTCCGTTTTGTCCCAAGATTCGCCACTGCTTCTAGGCCAAGGGCGTGCAAGACATGGATGTGAGGGTACCACGCGCTGCCGGGATACAACCCTAGGACATCGCTTTACCTTGTCAAGGCATCAACCCGCCCGCTCCACAAACGGGCATCCAGATCAATAGGGCAGTACAACGTGTCGATCGTGCCGCGCGTCGACGACGTGTCGCTCGACACCGGCCTCCTCAAGTTCCTTGTGGAGGACATGGTCCTGGACAACTTGCATGTATGCGTGCTCGTGGTGGACAGCCTCCAGATGCCTATGGAGCTCTTCTTGGGGTGCGCTGAGCATTTGGCCCCAAGGGCAAACCGGCATCACCCCGTCATGTTCAGTGCGCCCGACATGCTTTCCGGTGTCGTCGGCATGGTCACCACCTTTTTTGCTTGTTCTTTAAATGGTGCAGTTTTGGTTTACTCATTGGATTGAGTTTGGTTTAAAAGATATTTTAGTAACAGTTTGGCTTAGTAGATAGTTTACCTTGTAGCAGCTTCAGTCTATACATAATGTCCCCATGTCACTAAAATTACCATTGACAACGTTTTATTTGCCATGGTCAAATGCCAAACGTTTGAGATTTTTCATTTCTGTTTTTTTGTTTTTGTTTTGTGCTATTTTTTATATATCAGTCTAATTGGAAGGGGAGGTTTTCAGGGAGGGCCACAAAAGAAAACTCGACCGTGACGGACGAAGAAAACAGAACTAAGACAGAGGGCAAATTCTCCCTATTACAAACCATTTGGAAATAAATAAATTGGTGATCCTCATCCCAACTCTTACAAACCACAGAGAGAAAAGCAAACTAATCCGGCGGTCACCATTCCACAATATTAGGAACCATATCAGGCAGGTGTCAACTGACTCCATGTTTATGTCCAGTTTCCGTACACTACAATAACCCGGCGCTAATTAAGCAGCAGTGCCGATGAATTTTCTCCTGGTGGGGAAGATGCTGAACACCAAGCTGGCAAAGACGGTTATTCCCAGAGGCAGGTTCTTCAACAGTTGCTGGATTTCGTTTCCCGCGTCCGGGAAGAAGCAGTTCTGAATCTCTACGTCGGTGAACGCCATTGCCAAGAATACAAGCACTACGAGGAACGCGTGAAAAAAGTCCAGCCGCCTCAGGCCACGCCGGCTCAGCTCTGGCATAATGTCTGCAAACAGCACTAGCTGCTCCTTCTTGGATAGGTTGAACACGTTGAGGCGGCCGTATATGGCCAGGCCGTAGTACAGCTTGCCATTGTGAACCACGCAATCTGTCCAGATGAAGAAAACGGAGCAGAGAGCAAGCACGACGAGCAACGCGACGGTGATGTACCAGTTGGTGTTGTAGCACTTGCCCTTGTTGCTGAAGGACGAGGCCAGCATCTGGTATACCATCACCGTCCCCGACGGCAGCAGTTGCGCCAGATTTGCTGACAGCGCCACAATCGGCTTGTCCGCCACGGCTGTAGTCGGCATCGCCGGTGTCATCGCCTTGATCTCCTGCGGGTTCACATGGCCTGCCTCAACGTCGTAGACGCGAGGAATTTCATGGCTGATTGTTGCCATTCGCTCGGCTCACTTGTAGCTAATGATACGTACGCCTCGCGCGCGCGTGTGAGCAGGACTACTACCTTGGTAGAAGCTGCTGGTGGTGCGAACTGCGATGCGTGCTCCCCCGCCCATTCGTTCTGCTATTTTTATAGCAAGCCGGGCGGTTAAGCCCGGTGAAACTGCTACTCCGCTTATTTCAAAAATATAACGTGTATTAAATTCTTGAGCACATTTAAATAGCATAATATCAATAACCGCAATACCCAATCAAATCATTAGATTCTTTATGACGTATATATTCATACTATATATATTCACTTGATGTTGATATAATTTTTTACAAACTTGATCAAACATACATAGAAATGTTTGATTTTAAGTTCGATACACATTTTATTTTTCTCTACTTTCCTATTTTTCTATATGTTTCCCTCCCTTCTCTATTTATATTTCTATATCTTCGTCAGAGAAATATATATTGACCCTTGTTTTATATGTTTGTCCAGCGCTTGGCCATCTACGCTGACACGAGTATCTCAATGAAGACGGCTGATTGCTTCCTACGTTATCGATAGATAAGAACGCGGTTAAACAACTTCACTGGCATACCCTATGACTTACCAGCATCAGTAGTCATAGGTCTTTAAGTATATATATTTGATTTGATTTGAGAGTTGCTACGTATCATCCAACTCTGAGACTAATTTCCAGCTGCTTGATAATTAGAGAAATGGGCAAAGTCCTGATTGACTACTATATGTATTTGGCCGCCCACGTGCTGCGGCAACTAATCACCCACCTACCAGCAGGCTTCAACAATTCAATATTGATCTTTTGCTCGTTTACTTACTACTAATTGTGTGTATATATCTTTAATCAAGCCAGTTGATCAATAGGTGCAAGTTGTCACTTGGTGTCATATGAGGGTAGAAGTTCTGTACGCTGGTATGAATTAAGTTGCTGACAGCCAACTCTGAATGAATGTGATTACGAAAGCCCAAAGCTACCATCAATATATCACTAAATTATGTATGGATTTTTTTCCCTGAAAGGAGGCATACTCCCGGCCTCTGCATCTCTTGATGCACACAGCCATTTATTAAAATAATAGGATCCAAAAGGTTCCTAAAAATAGTCTCGAAACAAAACACTAAGTCGAAGAAAATAAATAAATGCCACAACCGGCGAAAAATAGGGCTAGGAGACTAAACACCTATCCTATTATTGGACCGCCATCCAAACCGGATGTATGTATTGCTAGGAATTTAAAAAAAAATTCTACGCTCACGCAAGATCTCTCTAGGAGATGCATAGCAACGAGAGGGGGAGAGTGTGTCCACGTATCTTTGTAGACCGAAAGCGGAAGCGTTTGCTCAACGCAGTTGATGTAGTCGAACGTCTTCCCGTTACGACTGATCGAGTACTGAACAAACAACACCTCCGAGTTCTGCACAAGTCAACGTGATGACATCCCTCGAGCTCTTGATCCAGCAGAGAATCGAAGGAGTAGATGAGTTCCATCAACACGAGGCGTGGTGACGGTGATGGTGATGTGATCCCCGCAGGGCTTTGCCTAAGCAAAGCTAGAATATGATCGGGGGCGTAAACTGTGGAGGGGGACGCTGCACACGGCTTGGAGGGAGGGAAGGAGAGGAGGCCGGCCCTAGGCACGCCAAGTGGGAGGAGTCCCACTTGGACTCCTAGTTGGATTCGGCCCCCCTTTTTTCCTTTTACCGGAGGGGAAAGGGGGAAGGACTACGAGAAGGAGAAGGAAAGGGGGGGGGGGTGGCGCCGCCCCCACCCCTAGTCCAATTCGGTTTCCCCCTGGTTGGGAGGGCGCCAACTCCTTTTGGGTTGGTGTGCCTCCCTCCAATGACCCATATGATCCATATCTTTCCCCGGGGGGTTCCGGTAACCCCTCCGGTACTCCGGTATGTACCCGATACACTACAGAACCCTTCCGGTGTCCGAATACTACCTTCTAATATATCAATCTTTAGCTCTCGACCACTCTGAGACTCCTCATGTCCGTGATATCATCCGCGACTCCGAACAACCTTCGTTCACCAAAACACATAACTCATATAATACGTATCGTCATCGAACGTTAAGCGTGCAGAACCTACGGGTTCGAGAACTATGTAGACATGATCGAGACACCTCTCCGGTCAATAACCAATAGCAGAACCTGGATGCTCATATTGGTTCCCACATATTCCACGAAGATCTTTATCGGTCGAACCGCAATGTCAACATACGTTATTCCCTTTGTCATCTTTATGTTACTTGCCCGAGATTCGATCATCGGTATCTTCATACCTAGTTCAATCTCGTTATCGGCAAGTCTCTTTACTTCTTCCGTAATGTATCATCCCACAACTAACTCATAAGTCACATTGCTTGCAAGGCTTAATATGATATGCATTACCAAGAGGGCCCAGAGATACCTCTTCGATTCTCGGAGTGACAAATCCTAATCTCGATCTATGCCAACCCAACAAACACCTTCCGAGATACCTGTAGAGCATCTTTATAATCACCCAGTTACGTTGTGACGTTTGATAGCACACAAGGTATTCCTCCGGTGTCGGGGAGTTGCATAATCTAATAGTCGGAGGAATATGTATTTGACATGAAGAAAGCAGTAGCAATAAAACTGAACGATCATTATGCTAAGCTAACGGATGGGTCTTGTCCATTACATCATTGTCCTAATGATGTGATCCCGTTCATCAAATGAAAACACATGTCCATGGCTAGGAAACATAACCATCTTTGATCAACGACCTGTCAAGTAGAGGCATATTAGGGACACGGTGTTTTGTCTATGTACTCATACATGTATCAAATTTCCGGTTAATATAATTCTAGCATGAATAATAAAAATTATCATGAATAAGGAAATATAAAATAACAACTTTATTATTGCCTCTAGGGCATATTTCCTTCAGTCTCCCACTTGCACTAGAGTCAATAATCTAGATTACATTGTAACGAATCTAACACACATGGAGTCTTGGTGTTGATCATTTTCTCCTCGTGGAAGAGGCTTAGTCAACGCTATGCCACATTCAGATCCGTATGTATTTGGCAAATCTCTATGTCTTCCTCCTTGACCAAATCTCGGATCTAGTTGAAGCGTCTCTTGATGTATTTGGTCTTTTTGTGAAATCTGGATTCCTTCGCCAAGGCAATTGCTCCAGTATTGTCACAAACGATTTTCATTGGACCTAATGCACTAGGTATTACACCTAGATCGGATATGAACTCCTTCATCCAGACTTCTTCACTTGCTGCTTCCGAAGCAGCTATGTGCTCCACTTCACACGTAGATCCTGCCACGACGCTCTGCTTGGAATTGCACCAACTGATAGTTCCACCATTCAATAAAAATGCGTATATCGTTTGTGACTTAGAGTCATCCAGATCAGTGTCAAAGCTAGCGTCGACGTAACCACTTGCGACAAGCTCTTTGTCACCTCCATAAATGAGAAACATATCCCTAGTACTTTTCAAGTATTTCGGGATGTTCTTGATCACTGTCCAGTGATCCACTAATGGATTACTTTGGTACCACCCTGCTAAACTAATAGCAATGCACACATCAGGTCTGGTACAAGGCATAGCATACATGATAGAACCTATGGCCGAGGCATAGGGAATGACTTCCATTTTCTCTCTATCTTTTGTAGTGGTCAGGCATTGAGTCTGAGTCAACTTCAGACCTTGTAACACAGGCAAGAACCCTTCCTTTGACTGATCCATTTTGAACTTCTTCAAAAGTTTATCAAGGTATGTGCATTGTGAAAGTCCTATCAAGCATCTTGATCTATCCCTATAGATCTTGATGCCCAATATATAAGCAGCTTCACCGACGTCTTTCATTGAAAAACTTTTATTCAAGTATCCTTTTATGGTATTCAAAAATTCTACATCATTTCCAAACAACAATATGTCATCCACATATAATATTAGAAATGCTATAGAGCTCCCACTCACTTTCTTGTAAATACAGGCTTCTCCAAAATTCTGTATAAAACCATATGCTTTGATCACTTCATCAAAGCGTATATTCCAACTACGAGATGCTTGCACCAGTCAATAAATGGATCGCTGGAGCTTGCACACTTTGTTAGCACCTTTAGGATCGACAAAACCTTATGGTTGCATCATATACAACTCTTTTTTAAGAAAACCATTAAGGAATGAGTTTTGACATCCATTTGCCAGATTTCATAATCATAAAATGCGGCAATTGCTATCATGATTCGGACAGACTTAAGCATCTCTACGGGTGAGAAAGTTTGAGCATAGTCAATTCCTTGAACTTGTCGAAAACTTTTTGCAAGAAGTCGAGCTTTATAGACAGTACCATTACCATCAGTGTCAGTCTTCTTCTTGAAGATCCATTTATTCTCTATGGGTCGCTGATCATTGGGCAGATCCACCAAAGTCCACACTTTGTTCTCATACATGGATCCTATCTCAGATTTCATGGCCTCAAGCTATTTATCGGAATCTGGCCTCATCATAGCTTCTTCATAGTTCGCAGGCTCGTCATGGTCAAGTAACATTACTTCCAGAACAGGATTACTGTACGACTCTCGTGCAGATCGTGCTTTGGTTAACCTATGAGGTTCTATAGAAACTCGATCTGAAGTTTCATGATCATTATCATTAGCTTCCTCTCTAGTTGGTGTAGGCATGACGGGAAAAGATTTCTCGGATGAGCTACTTTCCAAATTGAGAGAAGGTACAACTACCTCATCAAGTTCTACTCCCCCGCCACTCACTTCTTTCAAGAGAAACTACTTCTCTAGAAAATTTTCGTTCTTAGCAACAAAAATCTTGTCTTCGGATCTGTGTTAGAAGGTGTACCCAATTGTTTCCTTAGGGTATCCTATGAAGACACACTTTTCTGATTTAAGTTCGATCTTATCAGGCTGAAGCCTTTTGACATAAGCATCGCATCCCCAAACTTTAAGAAACGACAGCTTAGGTTTGTTACCAAACCACAGTTCATATGGTGTCGTCTCAACGGATTTTGACGGTGCCCTATTGAATGTGAATGCAGTTGTCTCTAATGCATAACCCCAAAATGGTGGTAAATCGGTAAGAGACATCATAGATCGCACCATATCTAATAAAGTGCGGTTATGACGTTCGGGCACACCATTACGTTGTGGTGTTCCATGTGGTGTGAGCTGTGAAGCTATTCCACATTGTTTTAAATGAAGGCCAAACTCGTAACTCATATATTCACCTCCACGATCAGATTGTAGAAACTTTATTTTCTTGTTGCGATGATTCTCCACTTCACTCTAAAAATCTTTGAACTTTTCAAATGTTTCAGACTTGTGTTTTATTAAGTAGATATACCCATATCTGCTGAAGTCATCTGTGAAGGTCAGAAAATAACGATAACTGCCACGAGCATAAACACTCATCGGACCACATACATTGGTATGTATTATTTTTAATAAGTCATTAGCTCATTCGATTGTTCCGGAGAACGGAGTTTTAGTCATCTTGCCTATAAGGCATGGTTCGCAAGTGTCAAATGATTCATAATCAAGTGATTCCAAAAGTCCACCTTTATGGAGTTTCTTCATGCGCTTTGCACCGATATGACCCAAACGGCAGCGCCATAAATAAGTTGCACTATCATTATCAACTTTGCATCTTTTGGCATCAATATTATGAATATGTGTATCTCCATGATCAATATTCAACAGAAATAGACTACTCTTCAAGGGTGCATATTCTCCGATTTAAATGAATAACCGTCTTGCACTAAATAAGATCCAGATATAATGTTCATGCTCAACGCTGGCACCAAATAACAATTATTCAGGTCTAAAACTAATCCCGAAGGTAGATGTATAGGTAGCGTGCCGACGGCGATCACATCGACCCTGGAACCATTCCCGACGCGCATCGCCACCTCATCCTTATCCAACCTTCGTTTAATCCATAGTACCTGTTTCGAGTTACAAATATGAGCAACCGTAGAAGTATCAAATACCCAGACACTACTACGAGAATTAGTAAGGTACACATTAATAACATGTATATCAAATATACCTTTGTTCACTTTGCCATCCTTGTTATCCACCAAATACTCGGGGAAGTTCCGCTTCCAATGACCTGTCCCATTGCAGTAGAAGCACTCAGTTTAAAGCTTGGGTCCAGCTTTGGGTTACTTCGCGGGCTGGACAACTTGCTTGTTATTCTTCTTGAATTTCCCCTTCTTACCCTTGCCTTTCTTCTTGAAACTAGTGGTGTTGTTAACCGTCACCACTTGATGCTTCTTCTTGATTTCTACCTCCGCAGCCTTTAGCATTGCAAAGAGCTTGGGAATAGTCTTTTCCATCCCTTGCATATTGTAGTTCATCACGAAGCCTTTGTAGCTTGGTTGCAGTGATTGAAGAACTCTGCCAATGACACAATCATCTCGAAGATTAACTCCCAGCTGAGTTAAGTGAAATCGTACCCAGACATTCTAAGTATGTGCTCACTAACAGAACTGTTCTCCTCCATCTTGCAGCTATAGAACTTGTTGGAGACTTCATATCTCTCAACTCGGGCATTTTCTTGAAATATTAACTTTAACTCATTGAACATCTCATATGGTCCATGACGTTCAAAACGTCTTTTACGTCCCGATTCTAAGTCGTAAAGCATGGCACACTGAACTAACGAGTAGTCATCAACACCCGACTGCTAGCCATTCACAATGTCTGCAGTTGCTGGGGCAGGTGGTACACCTAGCATTGCATCAAGGACATAATTCTTCCGTGCAGCAATGAGGATAATCCTCAAGTAACAGACCCAGTCCGTGAAGTAGCTACTATCATCTTTCAACTTAGCTTTCTCTAGGAACGCATTAAAATTCAAGGGAACGGTAGCACAGGCCATTGATCTACAACATAGATATGCAAAATCTATCAGGACTAAGTTCATGATAAATTAAGTTCAATTAATCTTATTAGTTAAGGAATCCCACTTAGATAAACATACCTCAAGTCATCTAAATGATATGTGATCCAAATCAATTAAACTATGTCCGATCATCACGTGAGATGGAGCAGTCATCAATGGTAAACATCTCTATGTTGATCATATCCACTATATGATTCATGTTCGACCTTTCGGTCTCCAGTGTTCCGAGGCCATGTGTGTACATGCTAGGCTCGTCAAGTTTAACCCGAATATTCTGCATGTGCAAAATTGGCTTGCACCGTTGTATTTGAACGTAGAGCTTATCACACCCGATCATCATGTGGTGTCTCAGGCCATCATCATCTTGTTCTTTTGATCTCCATCGCCAAAGCAATGTTATGATCTTCATCATCGCCGGCTTGACGCCTTGATCTCCATCGTAGTGTCGTGGTCATCTCGCCAACTATTGCTTCTACTATCGCTACCGCTTAGTGATAAAGTAAAGCAATTACATGACATTTTTATTTCATACAATAAAGCGACCACCATAAGGCTCCTGCCATTTGCCGGTAACTTCTACAAAACATGATCATCTCATACAACAACGTCTATCACATAATGTCTCGACTATATCACATCACAACATGCCCTGCAAAAATAAGTTAGATGTCCTCTACTTTGTTGTTGCAAGTTTTACATGGCTGCTACTGGCTTCTAGCAAGAACCGTACTTACCTAGGGCATATAACCACAACGATGATTTATCAAGTTTGCTGTTTTAACCTTCAGAAGGACCGGCCACAGTCAAATTCGATTCAACTACAGTTGGAGAAACAGACACCCGCCAGCCACCTTTATGCAAAACTAGTTGCATGTCTGTCTGTGGAACCTGTCTCATGAATGTGGTCATGTAAGGTTGGTCCGTGCCGCTTCATTCAACAATGCCACCGAATCAAAATAAGTCATTGGTGGTAAGCAGTATGATCAACGCCCACGACTCCTTGTGTTCTACTCGTGCATATCATCTACACATAGACCTCGCTCGGATGCCACTGTTGGAAAACATTGCATGCAATTTCAGAAAAATTCCTACGCTCACCCAAGA
The DNA here is from genome assembly GCF_018294505.1 of Triticum aestivum. Taxonomy (NCBI): domain Eukaryota; kingdom Viridiplantae; phylum Streptophyta; class Magnoliopsida; order Poales; family Poaceae; genus Triticum; species Triticum aestivum. The sequence continues at coordinate 758,032,685 of NC_057813.1, read as the reverse complement.
ACTATCTAGTAGATGCATAGCAACGAGAGGGGGAGAGTGTGTCCACGAATCCTTGTAGATCCAAAATGGAAGCGTTTGATCAACACGGTTGATGTAGTCAAACGTCTTCTCATGCCGACCGATCGAGTACCGAATACACGGCACCTTCGAGTTCTGCACATGTTCAAAGCAACGTTCCTCGAGTTCCTGATCCAGGAGAGGGTTGACGGAGTAGATGAGTTCAGTCAGCACGACGGCATGGTGACGGTGATGGTGATGTGGTCCGTGCAGGGCTTCGCATAAGCACCATGCGAATATGACCTGAGGCGTAAACTGTAGAGGGGGGCACCGCACACGGCTTGGAGCAAATTGTGTGTCCCATAGGGGCGCCTCCCTGTATATAAAGGAGGTAGGGAGAGGAGGCCGGCCCTAGGCGCACCAAGTGGGAGGAGTCCCACTTGGACTCCTAGTTGGATTCAGCCCCCCCTTTTTCCTTTTACAGGAGGGGGAAAGGGGGAAGGAGTAAGAGAGGGAGTATGAAAGGGGGCGCCGCCCCCACCCCTTGTCCAATTTGGTTTCCCCCTGGTGTGGGGCGCGCCAGCTTCTTGTGGGCTGGTCTTGTCGTGGGAACGATCCCGACAGTAAGAGAGGGGTAGGATAACGGAGCATGATCTATCGAGATGCATATGGGTGACACAGTGGTTTTAGCAAGTTCGAGCCTCTCACGATGGAGATAACAACCCTACTTCTCGTGCTCCGGAGAGGCTTTGTTTTATCTGAGTATATATCCGGAGATTACAATGTGTGTGTGAGAGAGAGGAACGGATCCCCATGCCTGAGCTAAGTCCTGAGACTAATGGTGAAAAGAGAGAGAGGTGGAAGAAAAGAACCCTTAAGTCTAGTGGTGGGGGTGGCTTATATAGAGTGCGCCACCCCCTCACCTCCTATGTTACAAAGTGGAGCATCAATGCCATAATGCCTGCCCACAACAAAACCGTCATGCTGACTATTGGTCTTCGCATATCCGAGTGAGTTACATGGCCGAGTGGAATGAGCTCGTCGAGTGGAGTGCCATGCTCTGAGTGGTTGTTGCCGTTTGAGTGACTTTCAAGTTGCAGTACATCTGGACGGCGATCTAGCCCAGGGCCCCAGTACAAAGTGTACGGTGTCCATGGGTAGGGTCTTTAGGTCTGGCCTGTTACCCTACCCCTAATACATGTCCTCGTCATTAGCCCCTGAATCGGTCGAGGTTGAGCGGGTCGAGTCGAGGTGTATTCCTAGATGAGTCGAGTGCTATGGAGGCACTTATGAACTTGCCCTGGTCACCCGGCGGTCTTATCTCCGCGTGTTGCCTTGAAGGATTTCAGACTGCATGGTGTTCGAGTGAAATGAGCTCAAACGGGTCCGCGGAGCAGCGTTGAACTCACCTTATAGCAATTTTTTTTGGAGTGATTTGGAGCTGGTCCTGCATCGAGTAACTGATTACTCGGAATTTCTTCACGCCTGGAACGTGTCTTTTTTTCTTGTTTGGCCGTCACTCGGACCGGGCGGACCGTTATGAGTGGATACCATTCCAGTGGGGGCACGCTGAGTGCACCCACTGGGTGTAGTCCCCGAGACTGCCGTCGACTGCGGGCAGTCGGCGAGAGTCTTAGAGCCTGTCTTTTTTGTTGTTGTTCATCACTCGGACAGGTCAGGCCATACCGAGTGGAGATTACTCCAATGGGGGCACACTTAGTGCACCCACTGGGTGTAGTCCCCGAGACCGCCATCGACTGCGGGCAGTCGGCGGGAGTCTGAGAGAACTAAAACTCTTTTTAGCTGGTACTGATCGAACTTGTTCTTCTCTCGGATTGGTTTCTGTCTGCTTGATAGAGCTTCTGAAGAGGAATCAGCAGTCGACCAGTTGGACGATCCTTGAGCAGCATTGATTAGCTCATCAACAAGGCCCACAACAATGGTCTTGACGTTCCTGCCTGAGCTCACTAGCAAGGCACTCAGCAATGGTCTTGACGTTCCTGTCAGTCGTCTGCTTTGGGTTGCAGTCGACCCGCACCATTCAGCGGGGCCGGTCAACTCATCAACGAGGTATTCAATAATGGTCTTGACATTTGAGGGAGTCCTGGACTAGGGGGTGTCCGGATAGCCGGACTATCATCATCGGCCAGACTCCAAGACTATGAAGATACAAGATTGAAGACTTCGTCCCGTGTCCGGATGGGACTTTCCTTGGCGTGGAAGGCAAGCTTGGCGATACGGATATGTAGATTTCCTACCATTGTAACCGACTCTGTGTAACCCTAGCCCTCTCAAGTGTCTATATAAACCGAAGGGTTTTAGTCCGTAGGACGAACAAGCATTACAATAATCATACCATAGGCTAGCTTCTAGGGTTTAGCCTCCTTGATCTCGTTGTAGATCCACTCTTGTACTACCCATATCATCAATATCAATCAAGCAGGAGTAGGGTTTTACCTCCATCGAGAGGGCCCGAACCTGGGTAAAAACATCGTGTCCCTTGTCTCCTGTTACCATCCGCCTAGACGCACAGTTTGGGACCCCCTACCCGAGATCCGCTGGTTTTGACACCGACATTGGTGCTTTCATTGAGAGTTCCTCTGTGTCGTCACCGATAGGCTTGATGGCTTCTTCAATCAGCAACAACGCCGTCCAGGGTGAGACTTTTCTCCCCGGACAGAACTTCGTGTTCGGCGGCTTTGCACTGCGGGCCAATTCACTTGGCCATCTGGAGCAGATCGAAAGCTACGCCCCTGGCCATCAGGTCAGATTTGGAAGCCTAAACTTCACGTCGGACATCCGCGGAGACTTGATCTTCGATGGATTCGAGCTGCAACCGAGCGTGCCGCACTGTCACGATGGGCATGACTTAGCTCTGCCGCCGGACAGTACCCTGGAGGCCGCACACGAGTCCGCTCTGACCCATAATTCGGAGCCGACCGCGCAGATCGAGGACAGGTGGCTGGACGCCGCCTCGGGGGCTGCAACTTCCACGGCGATGGAGCCGAATACCGACCTTGTCCCTTGCAAAGCTTGTGACTCCGAGGTGCCGGACTCCTTGCCGGATTCCAAACCTCCGGTGCCCCTGCCAACCGAATCCGATTGGGCGCCGATCATGGAGTTCACCGCTACGGACATCTTTCAGCACTCGCCCTTTGGCGATATCCTGAACTCGATAAAGTATCTCTCATTATCAGGAGAACCCTGGCCAGACTGCGGTCAGGACGGTTGGGATGCGGACGACGAAGAAATTCAAAGCCCACCCACCACCCACTTTGTAGCCACTGTCGACGATTTAACTGACATGCTAGACTACGACTCCGAAGACATCGACGGTATGGACGACGATGCCGGAGACGATCAAGAACCAGCACCTACCGAACACTGGAAACCCACCTCAACTCATGATGTATATATGGTGGACACCCCAAAAGGGAGCGATAACGAGGAACAACGGGACACGGTGAAAGATAATTCCCCCGAAAAACAACCAAAACAGCGACGCAAGCGCCGCCCCAAGTCCCGCCTCGATAACAACAGCACCCATAATGACCCAGCCATAGAGCAGGGCAAACCAGTGGGCGACGAACATGCAACCAAGCAACCATCCGAGAAGGAGGAATCGGATAATCAATCCATCCCCGGCGAAAACAAAAGTCCAGGCGATCTCACGCCGGACACACCACCGGAGCACAAGAATCTTCGAAAAAGGCTTGTCGCCACTGCAAGAAGTTTGAAGAAGGAGAAACGGAAGCTCAAAACAGCGGAAGACATACTCAAAATGAGGTGGAGCAAAGTACTCAAGACCGCGGACAAATATGGCAATAGCCACCAAACAAAGAGCTACCCGAAGCGAAAGCTGCTGCCAGAATTCGACGAGGAGGCCGTAGAGCCCCCACAATCAAAAAGCAAAGAGGCCGCCTGGCCGGATAGGCGACCAGATGACAGGCCAAGAGCGGCAAGCGGCGCCGCACATAAGCCGGCACATGACACGCATAAAGACCCTCGCAAAACGGACGGCCCGATCAGATCCATTTATGGGCCAAAGAAGAGGGCCCCAGGAAGTAACACAACACGCTGAGTGTTCGGAGATAACGGCGCACCTAAATACAGGGGCGCCGCACACCCACTATGTTTCACTGATGAGGTGCTGGATCATGAATTCCCAGCGGGGTTCAAGCCCGTAAACATAGAGGCATATGACGGAACAACAGACCCCGGAGTCTGGATTGAGGATTACATCCTGCACATACACATGGCTAGAGGAGATGATCTCCACGCCATAAAATATCTACCCCTCAAGCTCAAAGGGCCAGCTCGGCATTGGCTCAAAAGCCTCCCAGAAAACACCATTGGAAGTTGGGAAGAGCTCGAGGACGCGTTTAGAGCAAATTTTCAGGGGAATTATGTCCGCCCTCCGGATGCAAACGATTTAAGTCACATAACCCAACAGCCCGGAGAGTCAGCGCGCAAATTCTGGAACAGGTTCCTTACCAAAAAGAACCAAATAGTCGACTGTCCGGACGACGAGGCCTTAGAAGCTTTTAAGCATAATGTCCGAGACGAATGGTTCGCCAGACACCTCGACCAAGAGAAGCCGAGAACAATGGCTGCGCTAACAAGCCTCATGACCCGCTTTTGCGCGAGGGAAGACAGCTGGCTAGCAAGATGTAGCACCAGCGACCCGAGTACATCCGAGATAAGAGATGGAAATGGAAAATCATGGCGCAGAAAGGACCAGCGCCAAAATAAAGAAAAAAGCCCAAAGAACACGGCGGTCAACGCCGGATTCAAAAGCTCGCGGCCGAACAATAAAACACTGCCTCTTAAGGACAACAGTGACGAGCTATCCAACCTCCACAAAATTTTGGATCGGATATGTCAAATCCACAGTACTTCCGGGAAGCCTGCAAACCACACCCATCGAGATTGTTGGGTTTCCAAACAGTCCAGCCGACTCAACGCCGAACACAAGGGGCTCGACGCGCCAAGCGAGGATGATGACGAACCCCACCAGCAGAGCGCCGGAAAACAAAAGACTTTCCCACAAGAAGTCAAAAGAGTAAACGCACTTCATGCGATAATACGGAACAAAAGTGCGGCACCCGCCAAAGTAGGTGTCGCACATTCCACCCCAGCGGAACCTCGAGATTGGATGTCAAAACAAATTACTTTCGACCACCTGGACTATTCCAGAAGTATTCGAAACGCAGGATGGACTGCTCTAATATTGGATCCTATAATCGACGGACTACAATTTACACAAGTCCTAATGGATGGCTGCAGTGACTTAAGCCTGCTATATCCGGACACAATCCGCAAGTTGGGGATAGACCGTACTAAAATTCACCAAAGCCGCACTTTCTTTAAAGGAGTGACGCCAGGCCCTAACGCCAAGTGTACGGGCTCCTTACTACTAGAAGTTGTGTTCGGGTCACCCGACAACTTCCGACGCGAAAAGCTAATCTTTCATGTCGCCCCATTCAAAAGTAGCCATCAAGCACTATTGGGACGTGAAGCTTTTGTCCGCTTTAACGCAATACCACACTACGCGTCTCTTACACTTAAAATGCCCGGTCCACGCGACATCATCTCATTAAAAGGTCGTTCAAGACCCCGGACACGGCTAGACGAGTCCGGCATAAATAAGCTAGGGGCTCCCTAGCCGCACACCCCTATACAAGGGGCTGTGCGTATGAGCAATAAGGAGCCAATAAAAGCTCAACTTTATTCATTTATTCATGCTTTGTTTTAAATACATTTTTGACACGATTACTTTTCAAACTAAGTTCCTCTCTTTTACAGATGAACAACGTGTTACACCCATCCAGGATACAGCACAACGGAGACACAGGCGCAGACGTGCAGTAGGGACCCGTTGCAAAGATTCTTTTCAGATTAAGACCCTGCGTAAACCTTTTTTACTGTCTCTTGTTGTTATACATCCCCTGGTTTCTCATCATAACCAGAGAGGAGGCTGACGTTTTGGCATCGGCCGCGTCAGAGGACCTTGCATGTACCTGGACACTAGGGGCTTAGGGCATTGATCTGCCCGTCGTCATAAAGACCGAACACCTCAGGGAGTGTTCGGCGTCTCGAGTTAGGCCTTATATGCATCAGCTCTGAATCATGTCTTTGGTCAAATGTTGGGTTTGCTTGGCTCCTGTGTTTTGCTGCCTTACGTTCCGTATCATCGGCTAATGCGGCACCAGGAGAACTACTGCGATTCTGCCCCGGTTCGGCCGGGTGAGCACCTCAGTAGAGAAAGCCGAAAACTGACTGTCATGATGTAGCGAGAGACTGGTCAACCACTCGATCGACCTCCGGAATGTTTAGAATTCCTCCGCTTTGACGAAGGACCGCTTCTCGGTCAGGCACACACGCGCCCAAATACGGAGAGCGCGGTGCCCCTAGGGGCTATATCGTAGCCCCACCTTTGAACTCCTATGGCTAAGTGAAAGTGATAAAGCATTATAGTCCGGTTGCCTCATTTGCTACGCTACCACCTCCCTAACAGGACCAAGACGTTGGATTAAGTGTGAAATGCGCTATTTCGCAAACACCCCCGCACTATGTGCGTGGGGGCTGAAGCCGAAGACTGCATCTTTCAGGTTATACACAAGTATACATTAACGGCCGCACAGGAGATATTTCAATACTTGAACGCACAAGTACAAAAAGCGCTTATATTACAAACATCGTTTTATAAACCATAAAGTTCATTTGAACATGATATTTTTTGAGCACTGCGACTCTATTACACGAGCACCACACTAAACTTCCCCAAAATAGTGCTCGGCGGGTAACCGGCTCTCGTCCGAACCCTGGGTCGCAACAGCGGGGGCATCCATCTCCGTCCAGTATGTCTTCACACGGGCGAGGGCCATCCGTGCACCCTCTATGTAGAACGACCGCTTCATCGCCTTGATATGCGGCACCGCCCCAAGAAATTGCTGCAATAAGCCAAAATAACTCTTCGGCTTGGGCCTATCCGGCCATACATGAGCCACGATATCTGTCATGGCAAGTCCGGACAGCCTATTCATCTCACCCCACTCGGCCAACCGATCGGTCAGCGGAAGTGAACACTTCGGGCTATGGAATTGAGACCAAAACAACTCTTCCGTCTCGTGATCCTTCTGACTTCGGAAGTGCACAACGGCATCTGCCGCACTCGCCGCTAAATCCATATAAGGATCCTCCGGACCCCACAACTGGCCAAGCTGAGCATACTTCGGATCTGTAAACCTCCTGCGCAGCAGAAAAGGCTTGCCCGCCACAATATCTCCGGCCTGACGCAGTTCCTCCTTTATAGCCCTCATTGCAGAACGAGCATCCTTGGCTTCGGCGGTGGCCTTCTTCAGGCTTTCTTGCTAGGCTCGGTGCTCTTTTTCAAGAACCTCAAAGCGGTCGGTAACATCTTTCAGCTTCATGGCCATTCCGGCCATCTCCTCCCTGCTTCGGCAGTGAGCAGCCCTTTCGGCTTCTAGCTCTTCGGCCGCCCTCGAGGCAGCCGCATCACTCCTTCTGGCCGCTCCTTGGCTTGAGCAAGTTCTGCCCGAAAACTCTCCACAGCAGCGGCACCATCTGCATTAAGCACACATGTTGTAAGGAGTGGGCTCCGGCTCCCTTACTAGGTGACCACGGAGAAAAAACCTACCTTGTGACTCGTCAAGTCGCTTATTGACAAGCGCGATGTCCGCATCCGCAACGTCGAGTTTCCGCTTTAGTTCAGCAACCCCATCAGTCCGGCTGGCCACCGGACTATCCGCCACCTGCATAGGAAAGGCGAAAATCAATACCTGCGATTTTGATCCTCGGCACGCTGTCGCTCTCGACAACCTACCGAGTCCCAGGGGCTACTATCTATACAGGGCGCACGTTATGTGTAAAACTGTCAAAAGGTATGTCATTTTTACGTACCTCAAACCCCGCCAGCAAGCTCCTGACAGCATTATGCAACCCGCCTTCGGCGGACGAAATTCTTCCAATCACCATACTCATCAATGTACGGTGACCTTTTGAGATAGACTCCCTCTCAAGCAGATCCTTCAGCTCCCCTGGCCGTACACCAGCCGGTGCCGAACTCTCCGGCCGCGCCGGACTCGGGGACACCCTCCGTGATGACACCTCAGGTTCGTCCGCCCCGCCTGATGGTGCGGTGGATGGAGGCGTCTCGCTCTCCACCATCTCCGGACGAAGGTCCCCCGAAGACGAGCTCATCTGAGAAGGACGGAGATCCGAACTACAAGGTAAAAACTTCGGTTATCCTTAGAAGCAAACGTAGGGATGTCTCTTATTATAGAACCCCCCTTTTTCTACTTACGGCTCGCTGGAGGGCTGATTCCTTAGGGGAGATAGTGCGGCCGGGGCCTCCATGGACGCAGGACCCTCTGGTGAAGATCTCTTCCCCCGTTTCGAGGCCTTGGCCTCCGGGTTTTCGGAGGCGGTCCTCTTCTCCCCTTGGAAGGAGGGATTCTCGATTCCCCCTTTCTCCAAAGCCTCTTTGGTAGAGGCGGTGGTGTCCCTGTTCTCCCCTTCGCCTTCCTCCGAAGGCGCAACCTTCAGCATCCTGACCAGCACGGGATCCGGCATGGTCTCTGGGAGGGGGGCTGAACACCGTATCTGTTTCGCTTGCGCTATCCACTCCTATTCAAGAGATGATGGGTTACAAGGCAAATTCAAGAAGGCGTAAACAAACGGTGTGTTCAGACGCAGGGGCACTTACCTGAGTATCCGGGCGATTGCAGCTTAGGCCGGAATCCTCGGTCAATTCCGGACACATCTCTTGTGATCTGAAGAACAATTTATACATCTCCACGGGTGTCGTACCCATGAAGTGTTGGAGAGTTCGCGGCCCCTCGGGATTGAACTCCCACAGACGGAGGGGGCGATGCTTGCAGGGCAGGAGGCGCCGAATCAGCATAACCTGCATCACTACGACCAGATTGATCTCCCTCTCCTGGAGGTCTCGAATCCGGCCCTGCAATAGGGGCACGTCCTTTGACGGCCCCCAGTTGAGCCCATGGCTGACCCATGACATCAGCCGCTGTGGAGGGCCCGAGCGGAAGATGGGCGGCGGCTTCTGCCTGCTGCCCCTGGGAGCGGTTATGTAGAACCACTCCTGCTTCCACAAGCCGAGCTCCTCCTGGAAAGAGCCCTCGGGCCATGGAGCGTCGGCCCTTCTGCTTACAACCGCCCCGCCGCACTCTGCTTAACGCCCCTTGATCATCTTCGGCTCCACGCCGAAGGTCTTAAGCCACAAACCGAAGTGAGGGGTAATGCGGAGGAAGGCTTCGCAGACGACAATGAATGAAGAGATATGGAGGATGGACTCCGGAGCCAAGTCGTGGAATTCCAAACCGTAGTAAAACATGAGCCCTCTCACAAAAGGATCCATCGGGAAGCCTAAGCCCCGATGGAGGTGGGACACAAACACGACATACTCACCAGGCTCGGGGGTGGGAATGACTTGCCCTTTGGCGGGCAACCTGTGCGAAATCTCGTAAGTCAAGTACTTGGCCTCTCGCAGCTTTAGCACGTCCTCTTTCGTGACGGAGGAGGGCATCCACCGGCCCTATAGGTCGGAGCCGGACATTGTTGAAGGTCCGAAGCGCTCGAATCTGGGGCTCTGGGTGTTGGAACTCAGGGCGAGGAGTAGATTCGATTGAGGATTGAAGAAAAGAAACGAGCCTTGGTCCCATTATAAAGAGGGAGAATACCAAGAGCCGTCCCCGTGACCGTTCTGGACTCGCCTCCGATAGAGGGGGCATGGCAACGGGCACGGTTGGGTTACCCACATCCGTATTGATGGGAATCCCGGAATAAGGGGAACACGATCTCTGCTTTGACAAGACGTGCCAAGGAAACCGCTTCGCTAAACGCGCTGAGGTGGTATAATTAAAAACGATTCAAGTAAAGGCTTGGTGGTGGTACGACGTCACGCCACAAAATACGTCAGCAGATTGAACTTGTGTACATATTATTCTCTCTATGGTGGAATGTGGAATTTATTTTGCAGAGCCGGACAATATCCTGGTGTTCACAATCTTCTATGAATTATTCGGAGGAGGAACCCGCCTTGCAATGCCGAACAATATGCGCGCCGGACTCATCGTCATTGAAGCCTGGTTCAGGGGCTACTGAGGGAGTCCTGTACTAGGGGGTGTCCGGATAGCCGGACTATCATCATCGGCCGGACTCCAAGACTATGAAGATACAAGATTGAAGACTTCGTCCCGTGTCCGGATGGGACTTTCCTTGGCGTGGAAGGCAAGCTTGGCGATACGGATATGTAGATTTCCTACCATTGTAACCGACTCTGTGTAACCCTAGCCCTCTCCGGTGTCTATATAAACCGAAGGGTTTTAGTCCATAGGACGAACAACCATTACAACAATCATACCATAGGCTAGCTTCTAGGGTTTAGCCTTCTTGATCTCGTGGTAGATCCACTCTTGTACTACCCATATCATCAATATCAATCAAGCAGGAGTAGGGTTTTACCTCCATCGAGAGGGCCCGAACCTGGGTAAAAACATCGTGTCCCTTGTCTCCTGTTACCATCCGCCTAGACGCACAGTTCGGGACCCCCTACCCGAGATCCGCAGGTTTTGACACCGACAACGTTCCTGAGTGTGGCTCGCCTTGGCGACATGCTCAATCTCGTCCTTCCTCTTGATGGTACAACTCTGAGGTGGTGGTCGTGGCCGAACCGCACTTTGCTAAGCCCCCGAGTGGGAGGATCGCTCACCACTCGGTAAGAGTTTTCAAACTTAGGCGAGTATTGGACTGCAGCTAAGCCTCCGAGTGGGAGGATCGCTCACCACTCGGTAGGATTTTTTAATCTTAGGCGAGTACTGGACTGTAGCTAAGCCCCCGAGTGGGAGGATCGCTCACCACTCGGTAGGGTTTTTCAAACTTAGGCGAGTACTAGACTGCTGCTAAGCCCCCGAGTGGGAGGATTGCTCACCACTCGGTAGGATTTTTCAAACTTAGGCGAGTACTGGACTGTAGCTAAGCTCCCGAGTGGGAGGATTGCTCACCACTCGGTAGTATTTTTTATTACTTAGGCGAGTACTGGACTGCAGCTAAGCCCCTGAGTGAGAGGCAGAC
>NC_057813.1:758013364-758021329 GCF_018294505.1 Triticum aestivum | reverse complement strand
GCGAGTACTGGACTATAGCTAAGCCCCCGAGTGAGAGGCAGACTCACCACTCGGTAGGATTTTTTATTACTTAGACGAGTACTGGACTGCAGCTAAGCCCCCGAGTGAGAGGCCGACTCACCACTCGGTATGATTTTTTATTACTTACGCGAGTACTGGACTGCAGCTAAGCCCCCAAGTGAGAGGCAGACTCACCACTCGGTAGGATTTTTCTTCGACTTAGGTGAAACGGATTCGCAGCTAAGACACCCACTAGGGGATTTTAGAACATGTAAAAAATGAACAACAATCATTTAGAAGACTGTAAAATCATGTCTTTTGATAATCAAACTAAAGGGTACTTCTGTCTGAGTTCTCTTCCAGTGGGGGCACGCTGAGTGCACCCACTGGGTGTAGTCCCCGAGCCTATGTCAGACTAGATGAGCCTGGCAGAGGGTTTAAATCTCCTGGTAAACCTCTATGTAGTCGACACGGTAAATATCTTTTTAGTCTGAAATTGAGTCAATCGGACGCATTTTCAGGCACTTGACATGGTAAATAAGCTCAGCCTGGAGGTGAGTCAGTCGGACTGATCTTCGTGGACTCGACACGGTAAATAAGTTCAGCCTGGAACTCGGTCAAGCAGGTGAATCTTTGTGCTCTCGGCACGGTGAATGATGCTCGAAAGAGGTAAGCTTGCTACAGAGTGTGATATGAGGTTTGATCATATTAGTAACTTAGTCGTTCCCTTGTTGGGGGTGTAGAGGTAAAGACATGTCCAACTGATGGTGACGCGCGAGGTGGCCGAGGGGCGACGATGTGTACAACCAAGTGACGACGTGCTGGGTGACCGAGTGGTGAAGACGTGGACAACCGAGCGGCTACGCGCGGGGCGACCGAGTCATGATATGCGAGGTGGCCAAATGATGAAGACATGCACAACTGAATGGCAACGCGCGTGGCGGCCGAGTGGTGAAGACATGCCCAACTGAATGGCAACGCGCGGGGTGGCCGAGTGGTGAAGACATGCACAACCGAGAGGCGGCGCACGGAGGGGCCGAGTGGTGAAGACGTGCACAACCGAGTGGCGTGGTGAGGGACGGCCGAGTGTGGATGCACGAGGTGGCCGAGTTAAGGAATACGTGTCCAGCCAAGTGGCTGAAATGGTCTTCGAAGGAGTTAGCCAGATGCTCTCGAAGCTAATGTAGCGACGAGGTCGGTGTAGTGTGGTTGCGACACAACAAGACGGGCGTGAAAACTGAATCTAAGTAGGAATGAAGATGGCGTGCAGAGCGTCTGGATGATTATAAAACTTGTCAAAGTGGCGGATCGAATGCACTTGTTGAAGTGAAGGATCTGACTGGTGATGAAGTACTCGACCACTCAAGAGTGTCATTCCAAATGAGATGCAGCCCCCGAGAGCGGGGTAGCCGCCGAGTGCGGCGTAGCCCCTGAGCGTACTATAGGCTTCGACAACGGACATGTCGGAATACGGGAAATATAGTTTTGAATGGTTAATTTGCAATTCATCGAGTCGAACTCGGGAAAAGATGAGGAGGAGCTTCCGAGTGATGCTCGAAAGAGGCAAACTCGCAAAAGAGTGAAGTGTGAAGTTTAATTATAAAACGGACTTATCTGTCTCAAGCCTGATGAAGTGTATATCATTGATACGATGAAGAGGATTCCACAAAGGGATTGGCCGGATGTGTTTGAAGTTAACAGAGTGACAAGGTCGGTGTTGTGGTGCGCTAGGACCGGTATGGTGACCGAGTCTGAGCAGCGATGAAGTTGGCGCATAGGGCCGTCCAGTGATCGCGTAACTTGTGTAAAAAGTGGCACAGGCCAACGAAATAATTTCTCGACTAAATTTGATGTGTGCTGAAATAAATTGTGTGAATAACACCCATAGACACCCATGTGCCCTTTGTTTAAGCCCGAGATTCGTAATCTGTGTCACGAGGACGCCCTTTGCACTCGATGGCAGAAAATTAGGCAAACGCTGAGGCAAAGTGTCGCACTAATTTTTGTCTTCTGATGACTTGTTTTCTTCTGTGTTTGCTGGTGCTAGTTAATCAATTCAAGCCACTTGCTCAACTGGTACATGTTGTCACATGCAGGGTCGGGCCATATGAGTGAGGATTAGATAGGTAGAGAGATTGATAAGAACGGCATATACATCTGTGATTAACCAATAAATTAAGTAATGTAGTACTGTAATGATGTACTCTGGATCAAGTTGGTATGAGCCAGGTCATTATGAAAGTGATGCCAATCAAATAATGCCCTAAGGTGCATGCTATTACCAAATTAATTACGGACTAGACTCGTCGTAATCAACGTTGTTATCAGCCCGTGTGTGACAGCCCTCCAGTCCAGCCAATCAGTTAGCTATTGTAACATCTTATGGTGTCTGTTGGATTAAGACTTAATTAACCCCAGTCCGCTCTACTCCGGGGACTGGGTTCAGATCTGTTGTGTTAATTGATTTCCACTTTGTGCAGGGAAAGTGTGTGTATTAATTTATAAAGAGTGGTTGAAGAGAAGCTACCCTAGGGAGGGATGGTTTTACTAGCCTACTACACTATAAGAAATATGTCAACTAGTGACCTTCTCTCAGTGACCCCGGCGGAATTGGTCGTAAATCCACAGACATTTCGCTTGGAAGGGCTCAAACCCTGAAATTGCCTTACACCAAATGATCATAAGGCAGACAAGAGTGATCAACGACCTTCTTTCTACCTGATTACGACCAATATAAATGCTCATGAGGTTGTGAATGTGGATGCATTGGTACTTAAGGTGTCGGTCAAGGTGGGCTTGGGCCTCGGTGGAACGAGGCCACCTTTAAAAAAAAATATGTGTGCCATGTAGGCCTCGGCCCATCCAGGAGAAGTGTGGGCTGCCCTCATATTACTCAAAAAGAACATATATTCGGCCCAACGGAAATGGGAAAATAACAAGTTTTTCATTAGAATAGGAAAATAATGAACTCCTTCGTGAATCTTGCTATATGGTTTAGCAATTACAAAACTAAACATGTAATTCAGAAAAATGTTAATGTTAATACGTATTTCAAAAAATGTAATCACGTGTTTCAAAAGCTAAATGTGTGCATTTGAAAAGTTTCATGCATATAAAAAATGATAATCATAAATAATATTAGATATGTATAAAAAAAGTTTCATGTGTATGCAAAAATAATCATCAGTACGTATATATATGAAAATTTTACAATATATATATATATATATGGAAAAGTAGATAGCAAAACAAGATTTTCTAAAAATGTTAATCATGTATTTAAATTTTTCTAACCAATATCAGCAATGTTTTATATGTATACAAAAATGTACAATGTGTAAAAACAAATATAGACATCAAAACCTATGTATGAAAAGATATTTTTATTGGAAATACATGAAAATGTGTTAATCATGTATTTGAAAAAAAGTTAAACATATATAAACAATATGTACAATGTGTCTTAAAAATGTAGACATGTGTTCAAAATATTAGACATCAAAATATTTATTAAAAATGTTAATGATGTAACTAAAAACCATTTAATATCTATAAAAAATGTTTCTAGTGTACAAAAAATTGTTCATAAAATGTGGTCTGATATTCTTGAAAAATGGAGAAATTTGGTTCTTCACAAAAAATTATTTTGGAAACTCAAAAAATGGAAAATGAATATGCGGAAATTTGTCTTATTCACGAGAGGTGGATCAAAAACTTTTTACACGCAACCATTTGGTCAATTGTGCATCAAATATAGCCTAATATTTTAGAAATTTGATTTGGTCCAATTTTGTAACAATTATTTGATAGGTTCTTCACAAAAAAAGCTCATTTTGGACGCTCGAAAATTGGAAAATGATTTATTCGTCCAAAGAAAATGAAAACTTCCTTAGGAAACATTGTTTGCCATTTTAATATGCACCCTTGTGCACAATATGATATCATCTGAACAAACTATTTCATGAATGTGGCCATAAGATTGATCATTTGCCTTAAAAGCCATTGGTCTCCACACTTGATAGCTCGTTTCTGTTGTGGCCCTTAAACCAAGCTCATATCATATTTTCACCTGTATGATGTGTGTGTGCTTGATGCTCACGTACTAAGTAAGGTTGGTGGTTGTTTTGCGACTGAATCGTGTTTCAGTTGGATACCACTATGCTTTCTCTTGTCAAATTCGTCCCTGATTAGTATAGTTAGTACCATTGCAGCAGGTTGATTGATTGAGGAAAAACTCTTGCCTCTGCTTAACATATCTAAAATCTAGTCAAATTCCTCAACAACATATTTGTTTTTTACAACAACAATGCATTAAAAAAATCTGACCTATCTATATACACACTTTGTGGAAGAAATATGATATATATGTGTTGTTGCTTCTATATTATATATATACATGTACGTTTAGTTATTCGACATGCTTCAATATTTTTCTGTTTGAATTGGTGCAAGAGGACACCTGAGCCGACCAGGAGGACACCCTCGTCCACCCCGGCCACCACACAAGGTCGTCCTTCTATTTCTTTCGCTGTTTGTTCATGTGCTACTTGTGTTTCAGTTCCATTGGTTCCTATTGCAAAGAAGTCTATACATTAGACTAGCCCAAATGTTGTGAGTGTTGGTGTCCTAGATACAGAAATATACCAAGTGCAAGTGGGTGCTTGTGTTGTGCATAGTAGCAGATCTGTTTATGTGAGCTATACAATGGCCTATTTCTTCCTAATGATATGAACATTATCTCATGATCGACCAGGTCCATTCTCTGTTTCTTCTTCTTTTGCATCCTGTATGTATATATGTGTCTGACGACAAAGCGGTTTCTTCAGAATTGATCGAGTCTGACAAAGTTGTTCTGAACATTTCTTGAAACAGGGCGAGGCCGGTGATGTCCGTGCGGTGATGTCCCTGGGGTGGCGCCACTATGCCCGACGCTTGCCCTGGTCGCCGCGGTGGTGCTTCGGTGGCTTCCAGACCCTCTCCTCGATGTGGTGATGGTCACACCACAACCGTGGTGTGGCTGAGCCTATGCTACGGGTACAACCTTCCTCTGGTGAGCTCCTCCCCGTTCCTTCTTCTCTGATGTAGCTTCTGCATGGCCTTGGCCATGATTTGGGTTGGATGTGGGGCTCTGCTAGTTGCTGCTAGATGCTGTAACCAAGCATCAACTCCTACTAGAGCTCTCTGGTGATAAATTCATGCGGTTCTAGGGTCTGTCAGTAGCTGCCCATGTGTACTTGCTTTATATATGTCCTCCTATGATGCTCTGGTAGTATGGGGTTGCTCCGGATTTGCTAAGTTAGTTAGGAGCAGTGCTTAATCTGTTGTTTGCTCCTATGTGGCTCTGTTGTTTGCTCCTATGTGGCTCTGTTGGACTCATGCTCTGCTCCTAGACCAGCAGCTCGATTGGTTCTATATACACTAGCAGCAGTAGCCCATGTACATGTAATTGGACTCCCAGTGTGTTGTTCTTGTAAATTCTTCCATGTCTTGCTCTTTTTGTTGGTGCTACTACACATGTTAGATTGTTCGTTGTACTTGTTTCCATCTCAAATTACTTATCTTCTTTAACATATGCCTGATGCTTGGTGCATGTAGGATGTGCTCCGTGTGGACATCTATGCATTTGTTAAGATTTTTATAGCACAAGCAATGGCCTCAAGGATTGTTTATTTTATTTTCGTTCATACATGAGCACAGTTTTCTATTGCCATCAAGGGGTGAATTGATTTGATCGTTAATATGTGGTTGGTTGTGATGTTTTGCAGGTTGAAGGCACTAAAGTGTTGGAGACGTGCGTGTACTTATTGAGCGTTTTATCTGTAGAGTGCTATACTGTGATTGGTGTAATATTGTATGGTTATATTGTGATTGGTGGAATGTAATAAACTTGATTGGTATATCGGTGATTTGGCTGTTATTTGAATATATTTTAAATGTGTTCTCTGATTAGTATATCGTTGAGTTACAAGTTGTGAAAAATTAAAACCTGAATCTAACATTGTGCACCCAGTTGACTACAATAATCTGAATATTGTTGTAACAAAAAAAAGAAAACCCGAAAACCGAAATTGTATAGAACGTGAAAAGGACGTATCTTAGAAATTAAAAAAGTCCTAATAAATGGCCCAAGCCCATGTAGCTAGCGAAAATTAATAGAAAAATATATATTAAAAAGTCTGAATTAATGGGCTCGGCCCATCTAAAGCACCGAAATGGACCGGCTGATTCTTGTGCCACATCAACTTGCCACATTGGATCCCTACGTGGTCTGGGGAGGTTGCTAGTGAACAAAATTTTGGTCGTGGAACCAACGACCTTTTACATATCACAAAAAAGGTCGCTAATTTCAGCTTACGACCGCCAGCTCCATCTGTTTTTGGTCGCAAAAAGGTCACAAATGAAAAATAATGACCATTCAGTGACCAATAGTGATGGTCGCAAGTTGACATATTTCTTGTAATGTTAATCAATTACAATAATTAACTGCAGTTGGAACTATAATGATGACAATGATATATTTTAACCGCAGCTTCATCTAATCTATCCTATTCAGCAATGGAATCGCACACAAATGTTATTTAAATAAATCTAAATAGTATAAATTTCATAACTGGCGAAGTAAACAATAGTCTAGCAGAAGAATAGGGCTACAAGTAACGTAATTAGTAAGGACAGAACAAACAATCCTGGATGGGTTAAAATGATCATATAAATTAACTGTATTAGTCCAAACAGTCTAATACAGTGCATCTATTCGGCCGCCCACGATTAGCCAACTAATCGTCTACCTACCGTGTACCTTTTGTTTAAGCACGATCAAGATTCATAATCTGCATAATGACCAATATTCTTTGCCTGCAGTTTCGGAAATGAAGCAAAAAATGTGAGCTTATGTTAATGAAGCCACTTGCTAAATTGGTACATGTGGTCACATGCAGAGACCGGGCATATGCATGCATGTATGTGTGTGATTAACCAACAAATTAAGTAATGTACCTACCAGCCAGCCGGATTAAACAACTGGTGAACACCGGTACACACTTCGTTCTCATATACTAGTATTGCAATTCCCGCAAAAAAAAAACAAGTATTGCAATATCTTATATATATGGGATAATTAGATTTATGCTCCTAGTTGTGTCACACTCGTCTGTTTTACCCCTAATTTTCAAAAGTCACCGGTTCTGTCCAAGTCACTTTGCTCCTCTTATTCTTTTGCCTTTGACCGTTTGACCGTCAGTTTGAAAACTTCATACCTAATTCATACTAAATCAAAAAATTGCAAATAAGATACCAAAATGTTCAGAAAAACATCACCTATATGCTAGTGTCATTTGCATACATGAAAAAAGTGTTGGAAAGTGCACACCCGAGTTTTAGCTCTTTTGGTACCACCATGAATAGTAAACTCTAAAAATATTCAAAAAAATTAAAAAAAATATGGTGGCAAAGAACGACAAATGTTCTAAGTGCTTGCCAAGTTTCATTGGGGAACGACATTCATGGAAGTCATGGCAAAAAAATAATCTATTTTGGAGTGCTGATTGTTTTTTTTGCCGCGGCACCCATGAATGTTATTCCCTGATGAAACTTGGCAGGCACTTAAAACATTTGTCATTCTTTGCCACCAATTTTTTTTAATTTTTTTTTAACTTTTTTAGATTTTACTATTCATGGTGGTAGCATAAGAGCTAAAACTCGTATGGGCACTTTCCAACACTTTTTTCATGAATGCAAATGACACTGACATATAGGTGATGTTTTTCTGAACATTTTGGTATCTTATTTGCATTTTTTTGATTCAGTATGAATTAGTTATGAAGTTTTCAAACTAACTGTTAAACGGTCAAAGGGCAAAAGCATAACAGGAGCAAAGTGATTTGGACAGAACCGGTGACTTCTGGGAATTAGGGGTAAAACAGACGAGTGGGACACAACTAGGGGCATAAATCTAATTATCCCTAT
>NC_057813.1:757995577-758012993 GCF_018294505.1 Triticum aestivum | reverse complement strand
GAAAATGCATCCTACTACCGGGTGTAGCTACACCCATTTCTCATATACTACCATGTGGTAGTATATATATATATATTTACTAATTGGAGGCACCATATGAGACGCCACGTTAATCCTGCCTGGAGGTTAGAAAATTTCATCCATTAGATAGACTAATGATCCATTAATAGCCGTCAGATAAAATAATGCCTGGTCCACCAATTGTACGTGACATGGACTCCTCTCAAAATGGCCGTGAGATAAAATAAAGCCTGCTCCACCAATTGTACGTGAGATGGACTCCTCTCTTTCCTTTCCCTAATAGCAACATAGTAGAAACCAAGGGGAAAAAACTCATGTAGTTGAGTTCTACATCTTGCCGTAATATAAAAAAGAAGGAACGAAGAAAAGAAAACACATCTGATCATCAAATCTTGCTGCCAGTTGATTGGACGGGGGAAGCTAGAGGAGAAGTCGCCGGCTGTATCCATGTGTCTCCATGCACGGCTGCAACAACTGATCTTACTTCGAAGCCATGTATTCAAATCTGACCATAGCAAAACCCAAACTAAGATGTGGAGCAGACGTTTATTCCTGGTGTTTTCCCAACCGGCCACATGGATTGATGACGACTACAAATACCTGATGGAAAATCTACGTAATTCCTATTTCAGCCTCCAGCAGACTACGTATGCCTAAAGATTTGAGGGTTGACTGAAATTTTTGTGTTCTTAGCAATCAACAATAGCAATTGTAAAGTTAGAATTTTTATTTATGTCGATTATTCAGGAAGCAGACGTGTCGATGTTTCAGTTTCTCCACAGGAAACAAAACCTGCAATTATAGATTTTTACGAATCCTAATAAGTGATCTCCACGAAAATAAAAACACTAACTAAACATGTACTTTAAAAACATGGAAACAGGTAGATCGTATGCAAAATAAGACTGCACGGTGGTCACCGACGAGAGGTATTCATGAGCGCTTTGTGCTAGACAAGGTGAAATGGCCAGGAGGCTCATACCAGGAGACTGGCGAAGATTGGCCGTCAGCAGCCAGTATGTATCTCCAAGTGCTTCTTTGGTCTACATGTAGATGCAGGACGCACCTTTCTTCAAGATACAATCAAAGGTAGGTTTGATATTACTCTACGTGTGCCTTAGATTTCGAAAGTTCACATGATTTGGGTACATACATGGAAGTCGCTAATACTTTGACACAAGGTGTAGCTACACATATATGTCTCCATCTTTGTCAGAATCAGGATAAATAAAATATTTAAAAGGATTATATGCCGAAATTTCCATAACAGTGTACTCACGCAAGGTAATAAAAGGTAGACACGCAAGGTAACAAAAGTAAGCCTTATATGTATTTTCCATGAAAAAGATGTCACACACAATTATATATTCGATATATCAATGTACATATTTGTGTTGCCAAAGAAAATAGGTATAATCCCCACTTTACCTAACTGGAATATCTAAGAGGTACAACAATATTTGTTAACGTAACATATCTGGCTTGGTAGTAACATATTTTCTGATAGAATATGGTCCATGGATCTGCTCATTATCACTAATAAAAAATGAATATTAGCATATTCTCTAGAATAAATGCATTTATATTTTATGTAAGTACTAAGTTGTAGTGAATGGTTCAATCATTAAAAATCATCAGATATAAAAGATTGTATAAAATGTTTATGGCCACATATATGCTTGATAACAAAAACAGGACCAAACTCTATATTTCCGTGAAAAAAAGAACAACACATCATACATTCATTGAATGTCGCATTTCCAACACTAGAGCCGAATAATACATATATGACCTTCTAAAAATTATGTTTTACATATTTCATTTAAATTTGAGGTTCTTGGGCAGACACGGGATAAATATCACACATTTGTGACACATCAATGATCCAAAAAGTGTATGCATGTCAACAATACAAACAAATAAGTTGGAGCTATTTAAATCAATCATTTTCCACAGAGCTAAACACAATGTTTAACATTAATCACTCAAAATATATCAACATAAATATGCTGTACATTTTAATTAAATATTTGCTAGCCCGTGCAGGAGCACGGGTTTGATGACTAGTATTTTGAATCAAGTTGGTATGAGCCAGCTCGATCTGAACGTGATGCCATTCGAATGGCACCCAAAGCTGCGTGTCATCACCAACCAAATTAAGTAAGGATTAGACTCGTCGTACTCGTCATTGTTATACGGACACATCCGGGGTGCGACAGCACTGCAATCAATCAAATAGCTGTTGTCACATCACATGGAGTCTGATGGATTAATAAATAACCACAGGCTGAACTTTGGACTACGGTCAGATCTGCTATGTTAATTCATTTCTCATTTTGTAGAGGAACGTATGTATATTAATTGATGCATACTTGTATATTATAAGTGATTGAACAGAACCTAGCTATGCAGGGCAGCTTTACTAGTCCGCTAAAATAATTAACTGGAGTTGAAACTCTATTGGTGATGAGGATATATTTAAGCGCAGCTAGTAAACGGGGCTAGTATGTAAATTGCATGTGAATATAAAAAAAATAGTCTGCCAACAAAACCATAGTTGGGCTAGTAAACAATATATTAATTTAATAGTTGGGCTAATAAACAATAGTCTGCCAGCAAAACCGTGGCTACTACCCCCTAAGAAAAAAGGATCCCAAAAAATCCGGAACATTCGCATTTTAAGCATATCATCCCCAACGTTTTCTGATGGCAACTTTACTTGGCACGAGCTGGCAACTGTACTTCTTAAAACATGGCATCTTTGTCTCAGTTTGTTTTGTTAAAAAAAATTGTCATGTTTGCCAACCTCGCATGAACCAAAGTTGCCAGCAAAAACGTTCCAGTTACAATGCTTAAAATCCAAACGTAACTGGCGATGTAAACAATAGTCTAGCAGAAGAATAGGTGCCACAAATAACGTAATTAGTAAGCACACACGACACAATCATGGATGTATTAAGAGCATCTCCAGCCGTTGGCCCCCTCAGCAGACATAAAATCGCCGCCTGGGGCGAGCCGGCAGCAAAATCGGCTCTGGGGGCGGTTGCGCACCCAGCCGTCGCCCGCAGGTCGCCCCCATGCGCTGATTCCGGCCCACTATTCGGCCCACTTTCGTCGAAAAAGGCCAAATATCTGCGTGAATCGGCCCATATTCGGCGCGGTTCGGCGTGTTTCGGCGTGAATTCTTCATAAATAATTTTTTTGCCTCCATAGTTCATCACATAAAATCAATAGAAATCAAATAGTTCAACAACAAATAGTTCAATACAAATTATACAGTTCAACAAATAAAATTCATATTCCATCACACGTCGTTCCCGGTGTCGCCCTTGAGCCTCAATAGGTGCTCCACCAGATCGTTTTGCAATTGTTGATGCACCTGTGGGTCTCGGATCTCCTGACACATATTGAGGTAGGCAGTCCAGGTTGCCAGTAGCTGGTGATCAACTTGGGCAAGAGGACCCTGCCTGTAATATGGTTCTTTGTTAAAACTAGCTCTTCCTGCTCGCTCTCAATGATCATGTTGTGCAAGATGACACAACAAGTCATGATATCTCACATTTAATCATTCGACCAGGTCTGAGCATGGTACTAGACAACTGCAAATTGAGATTGGAGCACACCAAATGCCCGCTCGACATCCTTCCTGCAAGACTCCTGAACCTTCGCAAAGAAGGCATTCTTGCCTCCTGGCACGGGGTTTGAGATAGTCTTCACAAATGTCGACCATCTCGGATAGATGCCATCAGCTAGGTAGTACCCCTTGTTGTAGTGCTGCCCATTGGCCTCGAAGTTCACCGGAGGAGAATGACCTTCAACAAGCTTGGCAAAGACAGGGGAGCACTGCAGGACGTTGATGTCATTGTGAGTTCCTGGCATCCCAACAAAATAATACCAAATCCAGTGGTCCTTTGTGACCACTGCCTCAAATATCACACAGCAACCGCCTTTGGCGCCTTTGTACAACCCCTTCCAAGCAAATGGACAATTCTTCCATTTGCAATGCATGCAGTCGATGCTTCCAAGCATCCCAGGAAATCCTCTTGTTGCATGCTGTGTCTTCCGCATTGGGTGTTTGCAAGTATTGCGGTCCAAGCACTGCCACCACTGCCCTGCAGAACTTATAAAAACAATCAATGGTGGTAAACTCGGCCATGCGTCCATAGTCGTCGAGTGTATCACCGGGAGCTCCGTATGCAGGCATCCTCATAGCTATCGTGCACTTCTAGATTGAGGTGAATCCAAGTGTGTCGGTGCAATCCTTCTTACACTTAAAGTAGTCGTTGAACCCCCGGATGGAATTCACAATCCTGAGGAAAAGCTTTCGGCTCATCCGATAACGGCGACGAAATGTTTTCTCGCCGTGCCATGGAGCGTCGGTGAAGTAGTCGTAGTAGACCATGCAGTAGCCTTCCAGACGATGCCCGTTCTTTGCTTTCTCCCACCCCAATGCCGAGCCACCTCGCCACGGATTTTCACTGCTGGCGAGCAGGCCGGCAAGGGCGGCGAGCACCATGAGATGCTGCACCCGTGATCACCTCCCGAGTTATCACGGCCCAATAGTATAGCAAGGCAGACTGACAAGAATGTAGGGCCAATGATTATAAACTAGCATCCTGTACTAAGAATTTAGGATTGCGGGTATGATATCAATGACTGTAGCAACAATGACAGGCTATGCAACAGAATAGGAGTAACCGAACAGTAACATGCTACACTACTCTAATGCAAGCAGTAGAGAAAAGAATAGGCGATATCTGGTGATCAAAGGGGGGGCTTGCCTGGATGCTCTGGCAAGAAGGAGGGGTCGTCAACTCCGTAGTCGAACTGGGCAGCAGCAGCGTCAGTCTCGTAGTCTACCGGAGAGAAGAGGGGGAAGAAACAGTAAATACAATGCAAACATAAGCATGATAATGCATGACATGACAATGAGCGGTGTTAGGTGTACCCTAACGCAGTAGTAGGTGATACCGGCGTAAGGGGGAAACATCCGGGAAAGTATCCCCGGTGTTTCGCGTTTTCAGACAGATGAACCGAATGGGGAAAAGTTGTGGGTTCACTATACTAGGGACATGTGGCTGACAAACGGACCACGTACTCGGATGCGTCTCGTCGTTCTGAGCAACTTTCATATAGAAAACATTTTCATCCGTGTTACGGTTATTTTTCTATTAATTTTCAAAGTTTAAAGGATTTTATGAATTATTATTAAATCGAAAAAGAACAGTAAAACTGCGTGTACCCAGTGGCTGTCTAGCCACAGAGGCTGACATGTGGGTGCGTTGACTGCTGAGTCAGCAGTCAACGTTTGACTGGTCAGACAATGAATAGTGTCGCTGGCCCCACCTGTGTGTGACTAGGTGTATATTTTAAACTAACCCTTTTTCTTAATTTATTCCTAATGGCCTTGGGCCCACTGTCATTGACTACTGGGGGGTTAGCACTAAAAGGGGATTAGCCCCTTAATCCATAAGGGGCCGGCCTCCATTACAGAAGGCCAAGCGGCCTCGCCAGGCACACACGCACGCCTGCGTGCGCACCGGCGCTCGGCAGCTGCGGCCAGGAGCAGCAGGCCGGGTCCTTGGGGCGGCGCGGAGGCGGGGCCCCCGTGGCGAGCGGCGCGTGGGGAAGCACCGGCGGCCGCGGTGGTTGCAGCAGGCGTCGGAGGCAGGCGAAATCGGCAGCAGTGGGCAAGAGCGGGGGCGGGCGCAGCTGGCCGGAGGAGGGGCGCCGGCGAGCAGGAAGCAGCGGGGCGATAGAGAGTGGCCCGCGGCGAGCGCGCCGGCCGGTGGGGAGTGACGCTAGCCGGCGGGCTCGGTAATGCCGCTCCGGTGGCCAAATTGTGTGCAGTTTTGTTGCGTTTGAAGGTTGAGTCTCGCGCACATCCAACAAAGCATACGACGAAGGCGGAGGCGATCTAAATCGACTGCAGCAACGACTGGGGCGGCTGCCGGAGTTCTGGCAAGCTCGTGCACGGTGCTACGGAGCACGACAAGAGGGACTGCAGGCACGGGGGCTCCGCGGCGATGCGCTGAGTACGTCAGTGTGCTCAGAGGCGAGCCGTTGTGGCTGTGGTCACGGCTACACCAAGCCCGGTGGCGAGGAGCTCTCGGTCACGACGGGACAGCGACGGGGCAACAAAAATGAGCGGGGAAGAGAGGGGGTTGACGCGGAGCTCACCTAGGGAGGACAAGGAGGCTCGGTGAGTAGCATAGGAGCAGCAGGGGGTAGCCGGATTTGGCGATGAACGCCGACGACCGAAGGAAGTAGAAGAAGTCGATCCCGGCGATGTCGTCCCCTCCAGCTCGAACGGTGGTGCGTAGAGGACGTAGTCGAACACTGCGAAGCTCCTGGACTTGTTGCAGCGACGAGGGGAGTCCGGTGGCCGTGGGATCGACGAGGTGGCGGCGACCACGTTCTCGGACGATGAAGAAAAAGAAAGGGGCGAGTGAGAGGGATGAATGGTTGGCCTAGGGTTTGTCCGATGCGTCGGGGAGGACTTTATACACCTCGGGGTGCCGGTGGATGATCGACATGGCGACAGACGAGGCCATGGTGGACTTGGGCCTGCACTGCAGCATTAGGCTACAAGTGCACAATGTAGCTTTTCGTTCTTTTTAATTTCCTTTTCATTTATTCCATTTACTGTTTTATTTTATTTTAAAGTATTTAGGCATTCTTTAAAAGCGTGGTTTCTTCACCATAAATACCTAAGCATTAATTGGCACACTCCGAACATTTTAGTTTTAATGTTTGAAAACTTTCATTGTTTGCCTCGGTTTTAAATTTGAAATTCGAATTAGGTTTCAAACTAACGCGAGTTTATCCACAGTAGTCGAGGTGACGTGGCATCATTAGCGGGGATCACTGTAGCATACTTATCCGGGCGTCACAGAGACGATCCGGAGACCCTGGAGGCAGAGCGAGCTATTGCGCGGGCGAAGAGGTTCGGAGAAATTTCCAAGTTTTTGCCCGTGACTATATATAGCCCGACCCTCTCGGTGTGACCGAGTGGAACAACTCGGTGGCACCGAGATGCATAACTGTGTATAGTTACAGCAACTCGGTGTGACTGAAAAGTTCAAATCGGTTGCACCGAGATTGAAAACCTAGATCGACTTAGTGATCTCGGTAGGACCGAAATGGAGGAATCGGTCAGACCGAGAATCACAAAGAAGTTTTGAAAGTTTAAGTCTATGACGAATCGGGGACTCCAAGTGCTCCTCAAACAGAGTGGTTCGAATCTGACTTGATCAAATTTTGTGATGTAGCATGAATAGAGTTTGAGACGAGAAAACATATATAGCTAGAGAAGGTTCTTAGGCATTCTTGTCCATCCACTTGGCAAAAAGAAAAGGAAGCCAATCACTCAAAACAACAAGTGGATGTCCTTGAATGAGTAAAACATGCACAACCAATTCTAGCATCTATCAAACAATTGGCGATGACTAGGTCATCCATATATGAGTATATTGACTTAGGAGTCAAATGAAAAACATTTGATAATAGGTCATACTCATCGTTTAAGCTCAAGTGGGGTTACCACTTTTACATAATGCATTGATGTGTTCACACCATTAGAGTTGCTTTGACTCAATTCTTAGAGTTAAGCTCCCCCTAGATGTGAGATCTCCTTTTAGAGGGATGAACTAACCTTGGGTTTTGTCGATGATGACTTCATGTAGGTGTTGAAGATGTGGATGCTCAATGTTGATGTAGATCATTTGGAGCAATCCTTTGGAGTGAGTTACACTTTCAACTTACCTACATGGGTTAGTCCCACAAGGAACAAACAAGAATATCCATAGACGTAGAGTGATGCACACACAAGATGATGTCCATGAAATCATTAGGTTACCTTGTCCCTTGCCTTACCATCATGAGGGTTTGTGACTCCTTGAACTAGTGCAAGATGTGAAAGTTGATTGCACTTGTTGCCAAAAAGATATGAGTGAAGAATGTTGGCGGAGTCACCCTCAAGAACTCTCTAGTTCTTCTTCTTCGGGATCCACATCATCTTGATGGGAATCCATGGAGTTGTAGTTGTACTTGATGAAGTAGAACTTGACGTAGTCTTGGGAACCCACTTGACCGAGGCCTTAGGTGCTTCTTCAAATGCATCGATCTCTTCTTGAAGCTTGTCCTTGCCTTAGTTCTTGTGGTCTTGTGGTGGAAGATCATCTTGTGCTTGTGTTCCTTTGAAGGAAGTAGGATCATACTTCTCTTGTTGAGGAACAAACTTCGTCTTGGGGTATTGATCTTCTTCCCACTCAACTCCATTGGCATTGAACTTTCATTCAAAACCAACACCTTGATTCTTCCGGTGCCTTCCTTGCTTGCGTACAATTTCCTCGAATTGCTTACTCCCGGCAAGGCTCTTGTAAACACCTTTCTCTATAATTCCCTTCAATAAGCTATTTTCTTGCTCAAGTGTAACTTGGCTAAGAGAATCATTAGTGGAATCAAGAGAACTACTAGAAGCAACAATATTGGATTTGACATTATTATTGTTACTACTAGAAGAAGGATCTTTCTTGTACTTGTTACTAGACTTGACTTGAGGCATGTAAGTAGATAAGAGTAGACGCTTGGCAATGTAAGAAGAACTTTTCTTACGGAGATCATCATTGATTGCTTTTAAGAACTCATGCTCTTGCTCAAGATTGAGCTTTTCAAAGCGTAACTTCTCATGAGCCCTTAAAAGTTCTCGATGATCTTCGAAGATAGTTTCATGAGCTAACTTAAGAGTGTTTAGTTCTTTAGTTAGAAGCTCAATCTTCTCCCTATCATTGTCATTCGTTTTATCTTGATTAGCATGATTAATTGACGTTTCATCATAGTATTCATCACTAGAGTTGTCAACAAGTAAATCATCATCCACAAGTAAGTCATCTTCATCACTATCGAAATCAACATACTCAGGATGTGTTACCTTTGGACCTTTGGCCATGAAGCATCTTCCAATTCCTTCATTTGGTGAATTAAATATGTCGTAGGAGTTGGTTGACACAAGTGCTAGACCGGCAACACCTTCATCTTGAGTATATTCGGAGTCGGAGTGATAGCTTCTCTGGGAGTGATTGTCGGAGTCGGAGCCGGATACCCATTCACCAACATGAGCTTGATGTCTTCATTTTGTGTAGCTCCTTGATGACTTGTCCTTCCTTTCCGAATCCTTACATCTCCGTGAGGGTCTTCGTTCATAACGATCATCTCTACTCGTCCTCTCTCTCGGTGGTGATTCTTCTCTTTTGCTTCTTCTTTTTGGAGAATCTTCTCTTCTTTTGTAGGGTGTCGTACACTCACTAGAATAGTGTCTGCGTCTCCCACAATTGTAGCAATTTCGCTCTCGACTAGAAGATCTTTTGTCATTGTAAGACCTCGACTTGGAGCTTCTTTCTTTGCTTCTACTCTTGTAGAATTTGTTGAAGTTCTTCACCATTAAGCTCAATTGATGGTTAATTCCAAAAAACACAATGTACGTAGAAATAAGGTTGTGCTCATGGCCGACTATATAAAACGCTGAAAAAACGACTCGGGCTCTCGCGATCGCGCCCCCGCGGGTGACCGGCCGCGCCCCGGTCCTTCCTCCGCCAGCTATCCCTCACTCACCCCTCCACGCCACCGTCACCGACGCTCACCACTGGGCCTGGCCCGGGCGACGCTGGCGGCGCCGGCCACCGGCCATTCCCCTCTCAGTTGCACTTCGGGGCGGGGCGGAGGGCGCCGAGGGGTGCTCCCTAGGCGGCGGTGGTCCGGCGTGGCGGCGGGGCTTCCTGGCGTGGCGCGGGAGATCGGCTGGACGGCGGCAGGGTGGCGCGGCGGCGCGGCCAGGCGGCGCCCGCTCGGCCCAGATCTTGGCCGTTCGGGCCCCATATGGGTTTGGGCGGGCCGACGGCGGGGCGGGTCGGTGGTGTGGCTTCCAGGAGGCGGGGGAGCGGTGATGGGTGTTGGGGTGATGGCGGTGCTGGCGCCGCCCTGCTGCAGCGTGGCCGACGGGGCTTAGCGGGCCCGATTTAGGTGTGGCCGGGCCAGGGTGACCTGGTATGCCCTGCTGCTGCGTCCGGACGGCGACCGCGACGGTGGCGGAGGCACGGGCCTCCTGCACGACGGTGGTGGAGGTGGTCCCCTCCCGCGCGGCTACGGCGCTGCTGCTCCCGTCGACCAATGCCTCCTCTCCTCATTCTCTTTGTCTCGTGGTGGTGATCTCAGTCAGGCGGCGTGGGTTGCGTTGCGACCGCGGTGGCGCATGCTGGTGGGCGGCTCGTTGGCTCGTTGGCTCCGATCCGGTTGGGCGGTGGGGTTTGCAGTTGGGAGAAATCGTTGTCGGGTCTTCCTGCTCCGATGCGGTGACGCCTGCGGGTGCCACCATTCCTCCCTGGAGGGTGTCGGTGGTCTTCATTCCCCACTACCCTCCGTGTGCTTGGCGAAACCCTAGGACACGTCTGGGCAGCAGCATCGTCGGCATCGCATTCCTTCCTGGAGGTGCTGTTTGGTACGCGGAGGATCGGAGCCTTGGATCGTGGTGGGTCGATTTCCGAGGGCGCGGCGGTAGTGGGTCATCCGCGCTTTGTCGAGCTGCCGGCGTAGGCATTGTTTCTTCTTCTTTTTCTTTGGCTTGTTGTGCTGCTTGCCCCATCATTTTCTTTTGTGATTGGTGTTGGTGCTTTGGAATACCAAGCGGGGGAACCGTTTTTCAGTGCTATGATTCGCTTATTCAGGACACGTCGGGTGAGATCATTGCATCAAAATATACTCCGTTGTTATTCACATCGTATCCCGCACATACTGATATAATGGAGGACAGTTTTTAGGGCATCATCAACACGAATCTTCAAACCACCCATATCCGTCCGGACCGCATGGTCTTGACATATTTCGTAATTTAACACAGTATAGCACCCGTCTCCTGACCGGTCCGTCTATTTTGTGACATGGAGATGATAAACTTACGAATTTGGCATTCACCTACGTGGATAAAAGTAAGAACTCAAGGAAATGCATGCAAAGGAAGACAGAAGCTGAGCTAGACACAAAGTTAGTTCAAACTTTCAGACTAGTCAGAGCATATACAGTCAATATGTAAATTTGGACCCTCAAACGTCCACATTCACGACCGTTCAGTGACCGGGCGCCTACGCTCAGATCTCTAATTTGGTTGCGTGGAGAGTAACACTCCTCAAATTGTCCTCCCTATACATTGTCATTTCATTGAACGGTCTATGCGCGGTAATGTAGTCCGGCCAGGGCACACACATCTGAGAGATGGTGGGCTACTTGTCTGCATTGTCTGGAACCGCACAAATGGTTATTAATGTTGGTGGCGTGTTCATCTGGGATATGGTTGGTAGCATGGCCCATGGATGTCATGGATATCTAAGATTCACTGCGGACTGCGGACACGCTGTTTTTCAAGGAGGGAGGAGCTCACGGTCCTCGTCGGCTTTGTCGACCACAACTACTACCACAACGCCGTCCTCATCCTTGTTCCTGCCAGCCATGGTGATTACCTTTTTTTTTTTGAGATTGACGGGGGGGTCAAACCCCACCGCTTGTTTTATATTCCAACTCGAAGAGTGACTTGGCAGTCAGTACAAATACATGAAGGCGCACACAAAGTGCAAAGGAAAATTACAGAGGACGGCGCCCAGGAGGAGAGCCAAAAACTAGAGAAAGAACGAAGAAAACAGAGGGGAAGGTTGGCACAGAGACCAAACCGAAAACCCTGGTAACCAACACCTCAGGAGCAAGCTCCGCCGAGCAGCTCGTTCCACCATCAACAAAGAACCACAAGAAGCCCTAGGGAGAAAAAAGGCACCATAAACGGCAGCTCACAGAGGAACATCATTGGCACGAACGAAGGGCGTCGCATAGCCGAGTTCGTGCGGTGACACCGGTGTGCCACCGTCGAAGCCGCAAGACGGCGCTCCACCGAGACCGAAGGGCACGACACCGGTGTATCGTCGCCGAGGTCGAAGGGCAGCTTGCCGCCAAGGCCACGCCAGGATATCCACGCAAGCGTCGTCTGGGCCACCATGATGCATAGCCCTGTCCATAAGGATAATCGAAGTAGGAGCATGCCAAGAAGCGTCAATGGCACGAACGAAGGGCGTCGGATAGCCGAGTTGGTGCGGCGGCACCGGTGTGCCGCCGGCGAAGCCGAAAGACAACGCGCCACCGAGACCGAAGGGCACAGTACCGATGTACTGCCGCCGAGGTCGAAGGGTAGCAAGTCGTCTAGGCCACCCCAGGACGTCCAGGCAAGCGCCAACAGAGTGTCCTAGGACAAAGGCTTCTTAGGATCCTAACCGAGGTGAAGATGGAGCAGCAAGGGGCGGATCCGCCCAGAGCAGAACAATCCAAGACGATGCCCCCAACGAGGAATTGACGTGGAGACGTCGACACCGCCGGACTCGGGGAACCCGGGTCCGAGATTTCTCTCTGGATCAAAGAGCAAGGGGGAGAGGACGGCAGTGCCAACTCGACGCCTCCAGGAAGGAAACGGCACCCGTAGGTGTCGCCGTCGATTGAGCTTTTACCCGGCATTTGCATCCTCCACACTGCATCCCGAGGAGATTGGCCACCCACCGCCGAAGCCCAACATCTAGGCAAGAGCCGGGCCATGGGGGTGCCGAGGAAACAAGCTGGCACGGCCAGCAGGAGACATCAGATCCGACGAAGGGGAGGCAGCCCGCAGCCGGGGAGAACGGCGGCAACGAGCAGCCCGCCTCACCACGAGGAGGCGACGACGACCCAGGCCATCAGGGAGCAGCAGCCACCTGCTACTGCAACTGCCGGACGAGGGCTGCCCAGTCACCGCCGAACGAGCGAGGGGGAGCCGTACCGCGCGAGCCCCTGGATCTAAGTGGAGCCGCCGCTTTCCCCGCAGGCCAGAGGAGGCCGATGCAAGGAGGTGCCCCAACTAGACCACGACAGAGGGGATCCGGGGAGCCAGCCACGACATTGACAAGGGGAGGCACTGCGCAGCGGGGGGGCTCCAGGGAGAAGGGTCAGGGGTCTTCGTTGAAGCAGGGGAGGATGCGGGAGAGGAGAGCCGATGCGCACGCAAGGGAGCGAATCCCGCCGCCGCCGGCCGTCGGCGGGCTTTGCCCGGCGACGTCTGCCAGCGGCGGCGAGGGGAGGTGGCGTTGGTGGGGTCGGCGGCGGCGGCGGCTAGGGTTCCGCCCGAGCCGCCCCCAGGGGGACGACGCGGGGGCTCATTCGTCGATTTGATGATATCTTGTTCAATAAATGTAGAAGATCATGGTGATTACCTTGACCCTGCTCGAGTCAACTCCGGCCATGGCTGCAACCGTGAAGGCTACTACGGCAATCCAGGTGAGCAATCTTACTACTTTGGTAGAGTCTACACCGATCAAGCAACTCCAGGACCGTGGAATTCCGACACGTCAGCATTATAGTATTCACTGGAGCTTCGGCTTGAGGTCAAGCTGAATTTCAAGGAGGGACACACACTACAAGGCCCAGCCGCAGAACGTGGGAACCAAGGCCCAGCCCACCATCCGCTCAGTGGCACACGACCTACATATTGATAGGGGAAGGCAACGAAGAGGTCATCCGATGGATCAATGAACCGGCACTGGCAGGCGGCTTCCTCTCCCATCTCGGCTCTCAACCCTGCCTCCTTTCTTGCTTCTTCCCTTTTGGCACATTTGTCCTTGTATCAGACTTGTAATCGAACCAGAAAGCTACTCTCTTCCACCAATTCGAGCTATACAGAGAGAGATCACTGAGTAGCTAACAGTATATCTAACCAAAATAAGAAGGAACTGAATAATTGATGAACTGCAACAAAAGTAGCTTAATCAACTATACTTGCTCGACAGGGCGCGATGTATGACAAACCAAACTGACAGCAAAAACCGAACTGATGCCACACCATGAATTCGAAGTTTAGTGCACAACTTTTTCTTCTTTATTTTTAGTTCTCATGTCTTCTGTGCATTGTATTATTGGAAGTAAGACTGTGTTGTGTGGGGAAAACGAGCAATACAGTAGCTGCATGGGGATGGAACAGAGTATTTGTGATTTCTATCCTAGTTCACTTGCTGTAACATGAAGAATCTGAAGAAAAAAAAACGGAAGTGTGCATGGAGACTATCTGTGGTTTGTAAATCCTTGAATCTCTTGCTGCAACCTCCATGAGAAGAGACTCTTTGGCCTCCATGAGTAGAGCAGAGTTTGCTGTTACGGTAGGTGTTTGGGCATGATTCAGTTTCTGTTGTAGCAGATGGTCTGTATGTTTATAGAAGAGCAGAGTTGGAGATATGACAGTGGTACGCGTAGTACAGTGTTTTGTGGATTAAGACGATCAACTGACTGATTTGGCATTCGCCTACCCGAAATGCATGCAGAGGAGAACAGAAGCTGAGCTACACACACAAAGTTTGTTCAGACTAGTCAGTGATCAGACCTTGGTTCAGAGTTCAGACTTTCAAGCAGGATCATACATCAACAACACGAATTGGCCTTATTATTATTTTATGGAAACATAAGGCATTTTATAGAAGAAGAGAGATGCATGAATATCATAGTGATTGACTAGTGCCCCAAAAGTACTTGTGGGCCTGCTCAGGTTGTCCGAGCCTGGATGTAAATTGGGCCTACATTAGAATGCGTTCTAGTGACCAGGTAATCGGGCCAAGTGCCAACTGGTTTTTTTTTTTGAGGAATGGATTTGGTATTTTGTGAGAGTAGAAGATCAACTTTTTTTTTTTGAGATTTCAGTAGAAGATCAACTGATGGGCCATGTTCCGTGATTGGCCTCTTCCTGAGCCGCCCCAGGAGACGAACGAACGATACCCCCACTTTGATTCTCCCCGTCCCCCGTGCGTCCGCGTCCGCCTCAAACCCCCAGTACAAAGTTCTCAAAAAAAAAACCAGTAGAACGACGTCCCACGTCGACGAACGCCAGCGAGCAATGATCCGCCGCTGCGGCACCTCCCCGCTTGAAAACGATGACATGCTCACGGAGATCCTCCTCCGCCTCCCGCCCCAGCCGTCCTCCCTCCCGCGCGCCTCCGCCGTCTGCAAGCGTTGGCGAGACCTCCTCACCGACCCCGGATTCTTTCGGCGCTTCTGCACGCATCACCGGTATCCTCCCCTCCTCGGCGTTTTCCAGTGCCATGATCAGCTCGAGTTCACTCCTGTCCCGGCCGCTCCTGATCGCATCCCTCCAGCGAGCCTTGACCTGCCAAACCGCGACTTATGGGTCCGACTGCTGGGGTGCCGCCACGGCCGTATCCTCATCTTGAACCGGGTGCACACAGAGGTCCTCGTGTGGGACCCCATCTTCGGCGGGCAGCACCATGTGCCGGTTCCGCCAGAGTTCAACTTGGGCTATATCAATGCGGCAGTGCTCTGCGCTGCACGTGACCAGGGCCACGTGCATGGCAATTGCTACTCCACACCATTTAAGGTGATATTGCTGCTTATGCGCCGTAGCGATGGTCGACCACTCGCCTCTATTTATTCCTCTGAGACCGACACATGGGGCGGTCTCATCTCAGCAGAGGTTCCGTATCGACATTGTTATGGCACTTGTATTAGCACCCTTGTTGGTAATGTCCTTTACTGGTCGTATCCATACACAAAGGAGGGTATACTTGGGTTTGATTTGGAACAACAGAACTTTGATGTGCTCGAGGGGCCTTCCGGTATGTATCGTTGCCACAACCATCAGATCATCCAGGCAGATGATGAAACGGTTGGTCTCGAGATGCTGTCTGACAATGATCAGAAAATTCAAATGTGGGAGAGGAAGGTCAATTGCCATGGTGTTGCCTCCTGGGTGCAGTGGAAGACCATTGAAATGCATAAAATTCTAGGGCTCCCTCGCCAGGTTGAAGGAGAGAAGGCATCATTGGAATTTATACGAGGATATGTTGAGGATACAGACATGATATTTTTATATGTGAAAGGCAGTGTCTATGTGGTTCAGCTTAAGTCGATGCAATCTAGGAAGCTTTTTGAAGTCTCCAATACACGTATTTACTGTCATTCTTTCAGGTGTTTCTATGCTCCAGGTGATTATTCATCCCTAGTCCTCGTATTGTAGCAGCCCAGTTATGTTGTGTTTTAATCGGGGATGCTTGAATACCTATGCTAGATAGGTGATTATAGCCGTACTGTTTAGTATATGTTCTCATTTAATGTAGCTAGATAGACAAGCGTAAGACATCACCAATATTTTTGTAGGTACCATCACCACTTGATTGTTGGTTTGCTAGATTGAAGAGCTTATAGCCTCCTTTTCTTTGCGTGTGTTATCACTCAATGTGTTATCTCCATCCTTTGGAAATAACAAATGAAATATCAAATGTGAAATGGCTAACTCACACACATACATTTAATGATGCTATTCGGAAATCATTTAATCCCTTGGTGATTGTGTTAGCTGATATTGTGCTGAAACAAAGCTGATCGATAAACCTATTATCAATGTGCTGATATTGTGTATTGGCTGGCTGTGATGTAATTATTGCTTAGTTTGTTATTCATATCATCAAATGGCATGTCATGATTTGAACAATTAATTGATTTGCTCCACTCCACTAATATATACTTGATGATAGTGGAAAGTCTAGATACGGTTAAACCCAACTCAACTGTATGCATGCATAGTCACATACAGTATCTCATCCTGTTTAAATCATGCAGGTGCGAGGAAGACTAGCTAACCGGCGCTGTTGATAGGTCTTCATCCTGCTGCTCACCTTGGTTACATTACAATTGCACTGCAGGCCCGTGATGGTAGTGGAGCCAACCAAAGGCTCTAATATGTGTTGTCACATATCAGGTAAAGACGAGTACTTGTGTACAGTAATGAGCTTTTGTGACAGAGAAAAAATGAATAGTGTAGCTGCATGGAGAGTCAAGAGTTTTTTTTTTGCATGTGGTAAGGTGGAGAATATGTAAACATAATGGCAGTGAGTGCATACGGAGGGTTGTTTGGGCAGCTGTTAGGATATGTATACTATATCTATATGTGATGGTAATTAATGTGTTGTCTGTCGCTATTCTGCACTACTCTACAAGGGGAAGAGAAGAGCAGAGCAGAGAACGGAGTGCGGACATGATGAACTAATAACTAGTTGGGCGAACCTGAATGTAAACAAGGAATGGAATCCAGAGTTAAGTTGTAGCAGCTGTTGGCGTTAGGTGCATGCATGCATACTGGAGGTGTTTCAGCCCAGTGAGCCTTGATTCGTCCGTCCGTCGGGTATGAACTTAGAGAAGTATCCAACACAGTGAGATGACACCTAGAGAAGAGTAGGGTGTGCGACAGTAGTTCAAATTATCCATGCGTGTTGCATTTTGCACATCATAGTAATTGTTGACTATTGAGTTTATGCTTCAACCAGTTACTCCAAAA
>NC_057813.1:757993025-757995193 GCF_018294505.1 Triticum aestivum | reverse complement strand
TGCAATTGTTTGTTTATTTTACTGGATTTTAAACTCTGAACCTCTTGGTTTCAAGTTTATGCACCTAACCAATACAACCATCAGTCCGAATTATGAAAGAGGGCCAAACATTATGCTCCAACACCCCCCCTCACGTCTATGCTCCTTTGGAGTTTAGGATGTGGGCAGAAGAAGTGGTGGCAAGCCGCAATTATTTAATGTCCCGGAAGTACTTCCTGACCTGCTGCAGGTTGTCTAGAGCTGAAGGTAAATTGGTGCAAGTGGTCGTACATTTAAATTTGTACACCACACACAAGTTCAGTTTTAGTTTCGTTGTTGGCAGGTTCTTCTGCTAGCACTAGCAAGATGTTCTAGCTGTGATTCCCAAGCTAGTTCTCTGCATCCTACGTATCAATGTTAATTCTTTCATTCTCAAAAGGAAAAGTTTGTGCTTTTGATATGTCGCCGATGGCACATTATTAACTTGCTCCGAAACCAGTGCATTTGCCTCACACCTATATACTACTCCCTCCATCATGTTGTTTGGACGAAGGAAGTATTCTTGTGGGACGGAGGGAGTATTAACTTAATAGTGTGGTATTTGGCCCTTTCTAGCTTCCCGTTAGATTGAATAAATTATATAGAAACCAACGGAGCCGGTAGATTGACTTCATGGTGTGTGACTTCAATTGTATTTGCAATGCACTACTCTCCTTTGGTTTTGCGATTCATAACATTGTATCGCACGTCACATTTGGATCACAAAACCTTGACCGTGAGAAGAATGGTGGTGTCCTATTGCAAACCGGCACTGATCTAGACACGGGGTTCACAAAGATTTGGTTAGGGGCATCAGGTAGCATGAACCAATCAAGCATTTTAAGTGAGCTGAATTTCTCTTGCATAACAGAACATTTACCCAAATTAATTGATCAATGGCTTTATGTCGTTGAACACCGGTTGAAAAAGAAACTACACGACTTGCGCGATGACAAATCAAAAAGCATTTCGAATTTTGGGTATCCATTAGTCAACACATGTTATGACTAGGAAAATGTTTCCATGGCTTGCAACCGTGCAGTCAAGTCAAGCTCAAACAGCAAGCAGGGATGTGAGGCTTGCCTGCGCATCTCCTTAGTCTCCAAGTCAAGGATAATGAGCGGACCAGGATGCAACTCATTAAACCATGTCTTCAGCAACACGGCGCAGCTCATATCTCCTCAGCATTCAAACTCAATTACCACAGGGCCAGGAGGGATGTAAGGATCTAACGTTCATAGCTTCTCCTCTGCATCGATCACGACCTCTAGCACACAACTACCGCCACAGAGTTGTAGCCAAACAGAGATCATGAACCCATCAGTGGCGAGCAATTGTAGCCTTCTTTGTGGCGATCTTCCCAGCTGTCGCTGTCTTTCTTGGTAGTTGATGGGCGGGAGCTTCACCACGCCTAGCTTCTTCTTGTGTATATTGTAGGTTAGTATTTCTTCATCGTCCCATACGAGCCAATGGATGACATCGCCATGGAGGATGATAGCATCACATTGTTCTTGGAGTGACCCTAATGGGAGGTCAATGTCACCATCATAAATTACAGGTCCCCAGCTGGTGTCGTTGACATTCGACGATGTAGCGGTCTGGACTTTGATACTACATCCGGTGTCATCGATGTAGGAGTGTACGTTAATGGCCAATAACTTGAAAGAGCAGCCAATGCCATCTATGGCGGTGAGCAAAACATATGTGAGAATGTCTTGGTCTTTTGAGATGGCTGGTGGATCTGAGAAGAAGGTGTGGTCACCGGTCATGGAGTTGTACACGCATAGGTGGTCGGAACAGTGCTCAAACAATCTGATATTCCGTCGTCGGAGTAGTATTAGGCCGCCACGTGATGTCACGGATTCATATTCGCCTAGGACATCGGTGGTGTGGTATGCCATGAATGGAGATAGATGGCCATCGGAGAAGGATACAGCTGCGGGTGTGATTTGGTGAACTAGCGAGAGGGGTCGCGGAGCATCCACATCATCATCCATATATAGGTAGGCGAGGATACGGGGAGGCATGATGCCATCTCTTTGGGTCACATGGAGTAACGCTACACGTACACATGAGTTACAAGGTTTTACAAAGAGGGTTAACTTTATTGGTCAATAGGTTAGGAACACAGCCCACCCCCTGAAAATCAT
>NC_057813.1:757961499-757992793 GCF_018294505.1 Triticum aestivum | reverse complement strand
AGCTTGTGATTGGTTACTAGATGAAAAGAGTCTGTAAAATTCTGTATTATTTTATACGTCTAGCATTTTTGAGGTCACACGATGGATGAAAGACTCGCTGAGGATGTCACGGCGAAGGAACTTACAGGAGGCAGCGCAACTGATAAGGGTGGAGGTATCAGTGCGCGCCACGATCTCGAGCACGGGCGTGTTTCTTCGTCGGCGTTTATGTGGCGCCATCGGTCGTGTCTGTGGACCAAGCTAGCTAGCACGTAGGTTGTCTCCGGCCCGTGCCTAATATTATGCGTGCCCGTTCTATTTATGGTGCAAGCAAAGGCCAAACGGGACTCGGCTCGTTTCTTGACCCATACTCGGATTGGGAAACGACCAGCGAACTTTAGCGCCGTCGTCAACCAATTTGTCGTCTCTGGAAAGCTCGTCCCCAATCTACGATTCAAACAACAAATAAATATGGTGTGTTGTAGTTGGA
Organism: Triticum aestivum; assembly: GCF_018294505.1. Classification (NCBI taxonomy): domain Eukaryota; kingdom Viridiplantae; phylum Streptophyta; class Magnoliopsida; order Poales; family Poaceae; genus Triticum; species Triticum aestivum. The sequence goes on along the minus strand of NC_057813.1, from coordinate 757,992,324 downwards.
TACGATGGGGAACCTCAGCAGTGCGTGCACAAACGGACGCGGCAGACTAGTTATAACACCATGCACGTATATGCAATGCATGTACGTACGCACCTAGTTTTCTGGCCATCTCATTCAGACGCTCAATCAATCAGACAACCGATGACTGACATATGGCCTCTCATCTCGAAAATTGTTTTTGGAGGCCGAGCCCCATGAAGGCCATTTTTTGAAAAAAATAAAATTCATCAAAATTCATATATTTTATACTTCAAAACATTCTTGAAAAAAATACAGATATACAAGGAGACATAATGTACATGTGTGTAAATTTTTACAATGAAATACGCTGAAATGAGGACTGTGCAAAATAAAAATCTTGGCTTTTCAACACATGACGCTTTTTGGGGATCGGCACATTGACTTTCGCCAAACAGCCCCAAGTACGCAAGTACGAAAGTGTTGTCCTTCTGATCTCATTATCCTTTGTCGGAACTTTATTCATGACATGACATGCCGTCAATATAGCCTCCCCCCACCATGCCTTAGATAAACCCGATGTATTTAACATAGCGTTAACCAAATCAGTTAGAGTACGGTTTTTCCGCTCGGCAACCCCATTTGATTGAGGTGAATAGGAAGGCGTCCTCTCATGAATAATTCCGTGTTCCGCACAGAAAGAATCAAACTCATTAGAGAAATACTCTCCACCACGATCTGACCAAACACGTTTTATTTTATTTTCAAGTTGAATCTCAACTTCTGCCTTATAGATTTTAAAGTAGTGTAGAGCCTCATCTTTAGTGTTTAAAATATATACACAACAATATCTAGTAGAATCATCTATCAATGTCATGAAGTATCTTTTTCCACCTTTAGTCAATACACCATTCATCTTACAAAGATCAAAATGTATGAGTTCTAACGGCGCCAAATGTCTCTCCTCCGCAGCCTTATGGGGCTTGCGAGGTGGCTTTGCTTGCACACACGAATGACACTTAGAACCTTTGGCTAAAGTGAAACTTGGGATTAAATTCAATTTTGCTAACCGCGTCATACTACCAAAACCAATGTGACAAAGACATGAATGCCAAACTGCTGTTTCATTAACACTCGAATGAATATTGTTCACGACTTTATTACAAAAATCAGCGAGGAAAAGCGGAACAGACCTCCGCATTCATAACCTTTTCCAACAAACAGTCCATATTTCGTAACAACTACTTTATTAGACTCGAATACCAATTTTAAACCCTTCTCTACATAGAAGGGAACCACTAACGAGATTCTTCTTGATGGCGGGGACATGCTGCACGTTCTTCAGTTGCACGATCCTTCCCAAAGTAAACTTCAGATTGACCGTGCCAATACCAAGAACAGAAGCACTCGCGCCGTTCCCCATCAGTACGGACCCGTTCCCTGTGGCCTGATAAGAAGAAAACAATGAAATGTCAACACACACATGAATATTTGCACCTGTGTCAATCCACCAAGTGGTAGACTGACAAACTGAAAATACAGTAAACAAATTACCGTACCCAGATGGCCCACTCTCATCGTTGCTCACAATCATGTTGACAGTCTTGGAGTCCTGTCCTGGCTTCTTAAACTTGTTTGGGCACTTGGCAGCCGAATGTTCATCTGAACCACAAGTGAAGCAGCCACCCTTTTCTTATCTTTCTTGAAGGTCTTCTTGCCCTTCTTCTTAAACTCGGTATTCTGTTGGACACCAGTCTTCCCCTTGGGCTTATGGGGATGGAAGTTCTTCTGCACCATATTGGCGATAGAGATCCCTTCGGTCCCTTTTCCGTGCGAGTCCTTTGCCCTCGAATTCTGCTCGACACTCAGATGGCCAGTGACATCCTCAACTGAGAATTCACGCCTCTGATGTTTTAGAGTAGTGGCAAAGTTCCTCTAGGAATTGGGTAACTTAGCGATAATGCAACCCGCGACAAATTTGCCCGGCAGCACACACTTGAGAAGCTCAAGCTCCTTAGCAATGCACTGTACCTCATGACCCTATTCCAATACAGAACGGTTTTCGACCATTTTGTAATCGTGGAACTGCTCCATAATATACATCTCACTTCCAGCATCCGTTGCGCCGAATTTAGATTCGAGCGCCTTCCACGAGTCCTTGGCAACCCGCATATGTAAGTATGCATCAACCAGCTTATCTACGATCACGCTCAGAACACATCCAACAAAGACGAGGGTGGCCTCCCTGAACGCCTTCTCCTGTTCAGGAGCGATCGTTCCCGTGGGAGTGACACCGGCGACCCAGAACACGTTCATTGCCGTGAGCCATAAGACGGTTTTAGTCTGCCAACGCTTAAAGTACGTCCAGCTGGTTTCAGTGCAGCAGCAAAACCATGGATTAGAAATTGCCTACACAAATTAGGTTTTTGGATTGTTGAGAAATTAAGCAATTGTTTGATTAATTTAATCCAATAATAAATCATGAACATGACATAGGCAGTGCTAATGACATACTGAATTTTGATGATGTACGCATGTACTAGTCAGATAGTAGAAACATCTATGCAAACCACTAGTACTGCACACATGAAAATAAACAGGAGAGGTGTAAATGTGTTATACCCTTCAGTAGGCCAGTCGGCCGTAGCAGTAGCAGAGGCGTCGGCCTCGTCTGCGATCCTCTTGTCCGCAATAGCCTTCTCAGCAGCCGCATGATCGGAGTCAGTGCTCATGGTGAAGATGAAGGTGACGCAAAAGTAGTCGACGTAGATGAAGTAGTTGAACCGAGGCGAGCAGTCGCGTACGAGACGCTCCCCAAAAACCTAATCGCCTCTCTCCCGTACACGATCTGGAGAAGCGGGGTTTCGGAGGCCTGCTCTCCCGTCAGCCGTCTACGCGGTAGACGGGATGGGATCACCGAGGGCAGCAGCAGTGAAAGGAACGACCAGGGAGCAGTGGAGGTGTGAAGCGCCTGGAGCTGAGCTGCGATGACCAGGGAGCAGTCAGGTAGGAGAACGGTCCAACAATAAAACCATTTAATTACAGACGTTTCATCTCCATAAAAACGTGTTTAATTACAGTCGTTTCCATCTCCACAATTAAAATGGACGTTTTCATTTCCGCAATGAATATGACGTCTCACATTCATTTTGTGTTTGTAATGGACTCTCCAATTTTGACCGGCAAAACATTGCATCGGATCGGCTCATTCCCGCAACCCGCAACCCGCGGAGGAGGAGCGCGTGTGGAACACCTCTCCTTCTTTCACAGCAACTCATACTAGTGGGAGAAAAGCTCATCTTATAAGTTGGTGTACATCTCTCTCAACTAGCCATGTTGGAGTAAACTTCCCACCACTCAATTGACAGCATGGGCCCTTAGGGATTTTCTGAAATTGTTAAGTGGGCTTGTAGCCCAACTAATATTCAGCAATAGGGCGGCGTGAAAATGACCTTAGCCTTGGAGAAGAGGCCTCTACTCCACTCTGAGAGCCGCATGGCCGTCTTCTTTAGCTTGTGGAAAAGCAGAATGTAAGGGTCGGTGTGCTCAACTGGCTCTGCCCAGGCCTTTTGGACAACTTCGATGAATCCGGGCATAGACGCCCAAAAATTCTCGAATCTAAAGGTCCTAGGCCTCCGTGGCCCCTTATCCTCGGCACACAGAAGTGGGCAATGGTCAGAGAGAGACGAAGATAGCGCATAGGGATGGCACCCGCCGGGTTTGGGTACGGGTGGAGTTACCCCATACCCTTACCCACCCACCTTGAGTTTATCCATCACCCGTACCTATACCCATCAGCGGGTACAATTTTTCCCCATACCCTTCACCCATCAGGGTAAATGGGTACCCACGGATAAAAATACCCACGCGTGCATAGATTAAGTCGAGCAAGAAATAATCATAAACGATAGCATATCATCATAATTTATTTTAAACAACCGAGATGAGCACCAAAAAGACATCAATCACTGAAAGTACGATGCTCATATATACAACAGAACATCTCTACGTATCGTGTATATACAAAAAAGGCATATTCATCACATCAGCTATATACATCATATATAGGACAAAATCGATGCTTATATGCACGATGAGCACTGAAATTACGATGCTCCTATCTACAGCATAACATCTCTATGTATCAGGATATACAAAAAATCGTATTCATCACAGCAGCTATATACATCATGTATAGGCAGAAAATCAATACTGAAAAACATCATATCATCACATCATCTATACATCTACGTATCAGCTGCAAATGCATCACATCATCTATATACAAAACGGAAACTACAAGATCAATGCTCATATTCATAAAATCATACACAAAATTGGAACTCACCAAACCAAATTGCCTTGCTCTTGTTCTTGTGCTTGGTGGCAGTAGAGGATCGACAAAGCGGGCTAGGGCGAGGCGGCCAGTTTGACGTGTTGTGACGGTGCTGCGCCTTGGATGACGAGGCAGGACGTAAAGGTAATTTACATCGGTCGGGGGCTGGAAGCGCTGACGACAACGAGGCAGTGAGCAGCTAGACGCGTTGGCGGCGGCGGCCAGTGATGGCAGACGGCCGAGGAGGTGAGTAGACAAGGAAACGAGACGAGGATGATATCAATCTACGTCCCTCTCAATATGGGAAGTGATCACGTACTCATTATTCACCTTAGCCTAAATCACGTTAATCACCCAAAGAAAGAGAGATATATGGGATTACTTCTATCATTCCATGTATGTAACGTGTGTCCGTGGGCTACTCATGTAGCCCCTCCAGTCCTTTTTTCTCTGCGTCTAAGGTCCAGCTCGCATACCAAGGAGAGGAGCAATTAGCAAAAAATGGACTGTATTGCCCCTGAATTCATCCGAGGAGATCCTGGTTGCATGCGAGATTGGCTCAGACTTTGCACGCATGTCGGCTCTCTCTCTCTCCCCTGTCCATCTCTCTGCACGCATGCGCCTCTCCCTCTCTCTCCTGTTACTGCATGCAAGCAGCTCTCTCTCCCTTGGGAAGATGCGAAGCACATGGGACAGAGAGATGAGATTACTGCAGGCACGCATGCGGTGAAAAGGGATGGAGGGCACGGTTGGAAAGAGCAGCGAAAAAATGCCAATGCGCAGAGCATTGCGGGAAAAACAAAATTTTCTTAGACGCAGAGAAAAAAGGACCGGAGGGAGTATCTTTCTGAGGGGAAGCTAGTATCTACATAGACAGATTTTGTGTGAAGTTAGATTAGAAAGGTCCACTTAGCAGATTTTATGTGGGTATATGGGTACAAGGGTATGGGTTATGATATCCCATACCCGTACCCATTCTACCCGGTGGGTTTAATATTTTTTTATTTATATACCCATGGATAATATTTTATCCCATACCCTTACCCTACTAGGGTTTTTACCCGCCGGGTACGCGGGTAATGGGTACCCATTGCCATTCCTAATAGCGCATGAAGAACGTGATCATCAAAGGTTGTGTCCCACTCCGCATTTCAAAAGAAAGAGTCAAGCTTGCACAAGGTAGGATTTGACCTTTCTTGTTATATAAGTAGCTAGCTATAAACTCTTGAACGTACGTGGATCTCCGTCTGCGATTGCATACCATAATAAAACCTTCGGCTTCCCCACTCGAAAAAAAAAAGAACCTTTGGCTTCCCTTCCTTCGTTTGGCCGGAAGAGAAAAACACGAGTCCCTGCAGACGTCAGAGGCTGCGAGGGATTGGACGTAGACTTCTTTAAAGTCAGATTCGCTGGTTGTGTTTCTCTATCGCCGTGGTCCCTTACTTCCTTTGACCGGCGCATATTATACATCTGTATCACAGTTGGAGCCGTCGGCAATCGCAACGTTCGCAAGCGATCAAGCCTCGTACACGACCGTGCCATGGCCTCACCAACACCGTCGACGCTACCGGCGGATCTGCTGCTCGAGATCATTGTGCGCTCCGACACCATCCGCTGCGCCGCAACCTGCAACCTCCTCCGCCACGACATCCTTGAACCCTCCTTCCTCCATCGCGTCACCCGGCCAGGATGCATCGTGCCCTCCTGCCTCCTCGTTTACATCAAAAACCATAAGTGTTATTTTCCTCGACACCGCCAGCCCCCAATTTCTTTAGTCCACCCAGACACGCTCGCCGCCACATCCTTCTGTGACAACCACCTGACCCCCTTTGTTTCACGCCAAGCCAAGGCCAAAAACTTACTCCGCCAATACGATGCCCAAACTTCGCGCAGTGGCCTCGTCGTCCTCTTCCGCTACTGTGTCTACAAAGATGAGCCTCGGTCCGACCTATGTGTGTACAACCCTATGACCGGTGAACGCACCTTCCTCTCTGATCCACAGAACGTCTGTGCAAATTACATGTATAGAGGCAAACAATCGTTCGTCGTGCTTACCCCCGCAGATGGCATCAGCCGCTCCTCCTTCATCCGCCCCTCCTCCTTCATGCTATTGGTTGCCGAGGTGAGTTGCTACCAGGGACCCTCTGCGATGATTAGAACCGCCACGTCGTATGGCACCGGCTGGGGACCTTTCATCGAACATGTGAGTGTCAGTTTCCCATCCAGGATGACCATCGGCGACAGTGATGCAGTAGTTCTTCACGGTGGCGTCATCCATTGGCTTCTTCAGGATTATAAAGGAATCCTTAAATATGATGTTCTCACAACGAAGGCAAGCATGGTGAAGCTTTCACCCATTACCACCCGCTTCATTAGCAAGGGCCACCCGGGGCTAGGTAAGTCGCCAGACGGGAGGCTGCGGTTGCTGGCTGCAGACAAGTTCAAGATATCTATGTGGCTACAACTCTCATCAGGGGATGGTGGTTGGGAGACGGAGGCCTTAATCGACGTCGAGGAGAAGCTGCAGTTGCTGGATCCTAACATACATGCTATGATCGGCCGTGGTCATGAGTTCATCGAGTTAGTGTACTGTGTGGAGAGGAGTGGTGTGCTGTTGCTGCGTGTAAAATTCCAACTCGTCATTCTTGAAGTGAACACAAAGAAGATGCGTTGTCAGGAGAATTTGGACAGCTCTTCGTTATTAGAGGTTGACCTGCTATCACGACTACAGGCCATGAAAATATTTTCCTAGTTGTAATTAGCCTGCAGCTTGAAACTGCAAGCAAACGTTGAAGAGTAGAGTAAGTAGGAATGGTCTTGAACAAATTTTTACCACCCATATATGGTGGTGTGGAGGTGTGAGAAAAACCGTATGTACATCTATTTTTCATTTGACAACTCTAGTTATTAAGGTGTGAGATATTCATTTGTGTAAATTATCATCTAACTAACGTTTACACTCAGGTCTAATGTGTCACCTCGGATGCCAAGGCATGCAACTGATGATGTCTTTGGCCTGATTGGGACATGCGTGATTACGTTGTACGTATTATATAACTGTTGAGTTTGGGTCGAATATTTTGTACAGATTTGAGTTACGTTTGGACTTGGCGCTACTAGGGCTTATACACAAAACTTTAGCAGTATCACTGGTTAAAATGAAAGGCTACTGCTACTTAGCAGAAGGGCGTGCACGTGAACCGCGCTACAAATACGGGTGTAGCAGTAGCGCTTCTTCTGGAAAAAGCGCTACTACTAAATCCCACTACTAAGCCAGTAGGCTACGAATAGTGGTAGCGATCTTCGGAAAAACCGCACTACCGCTAAGATTATTGTAGCAGCGCATTTTCCGTGAAAAGCGCTACTGTTAATAAAAACAAAATAAAATAAAAAACAAATAGAAAAGTAAATGAAAATGAAAGAAACAGAAAAAGGAGAAAGGAAAAAATAAAATGTAAAAAAACAATAAAAGAAAGAGAAAAGTAGAGAAGAAAGGCATTACAATACCGTCTGTTCATAACCGGCGCTATAGATAATATAGCAGCCGTGTTTTTTAGACCCCCGTTATAGAAAGGGAAAAGGAAATAAGAAAAGAAAAGGAAAATAAATAGCTATAGCAGCCGTGTTTTGTAGAAAGCCCTATAGCAAACTTAGCTATAGCGTTTTTTCCTACCTGCGCTACCGCTACGTTTGACTTAACACCCACGCGGTTTCCGTCCCCCCCGGCCACCACTTCTCCCCCAAATCCCACTTCGTCGCCGTCTCCCCACTTCGCCATCGCCCTACTTCGTCGCCGTCTCCCGCCGGCGTCGACGCCCCCGAAGCCACCAGATCCACGCGCCGTCGACGCCACCAGAGCGGCCCCCAACGCCACCGGAGCCACGCGGCCTCATCAACGCCACCGTAGCCGCGCGTCCTCATCAACGCCACCGTAGCCGCGCGTCCTCATCAACGCTACCGTAGCCGCCCTCGCCGCCACCGGAGCCACCCTCGATGCCCCTGCCCCCCTCGCCACCGCTACCTCCCTCACCGTCACCCCCTGCCTCCCTCGCCACCACGGCCGACCTCGCCACCACCGGAGCCATCCTCAGTAAGTCCCCACCCCTCCTCTCTTTCTCTCATGCATAGCACAAACATTGGACAGAGAACTAGCTAGTTAGGATAACTAGTTTAATAGGTTAATTATCTAGGCTAGTGCAAAAATTTACTTAGGGCTTTGAGAGAGAACTAGCTAGGTTAATTAGTTTAATTAGGTTATTTATCTAGGTTGGTGCAAAAATTTAGTTAGGGCTTTGACAGAGAACTAGCTAGGTTAACTAGTTTAATTAAGTTTATTATCTAGGTAAACTAGGTTAACTAGCTAGGTTAACTAACTTTGTTAACTAGCTAGGTTAATTAGGTTCATTAGGTTCGTTAGGTTAACAAGCTAGGTTAACTACGTTGGCTAGGTTAGAGCAGAAATTTAGTTTAGAGCAAATTTAGTTAGGGCAGTAGGTTTAACTAGGGCAGTAGGATTTAGACAAAAAGTTATTTGGACTATGGACCTGAATCCGTTCCAAATCTCATTCAAATGAAATTTAAATTATTTGGACTATGGAAATTATGGTGAGGTCAGAAGGGTTAGAGAAAATTGAGTTCCTTTGCAATTTAATTGGGTCATGTCCTATGCAGAGAAGGGTTAGAGACAATAATGTGTGTATGTGTGTGAGAGAGAGAGGAATAGCTAGAACAGAATTTGGGTTCTGTCCTAGGCAAAGTAGTGTTTAGTGAGGTCATTTTGCAAAGGTTTTTGATTTTTGAAAAGACCACTATTGTTCAAGGAACGAATTTAGGCAAATTTTATTTTAAAGATGATCCCATCCTAGACTTTTATCTTTAAACAAATAACAAAAGCATTTAGCTAAGAAAAACCAGTAGCTATGGCATTTAGCTATAAACAAAAATAGAATTGATGTTATATGATATATGTCATTGATGTTCATTTGCATATTCCATTATTGTTGATTATATCATTTCATTGAAGTGGTCATGTTATATCTTTTCATTGAAGTGGTTCGATTGTGCACAAGTGGCCTTTTGTTGTTTCCAGAGAATGAAGCCGAGTGGCCTATGTTTCGCCAGAATGTTGATTCATTTCCGTTCCAGCAAATTTCAGGTACTCAATTTGTCCACTTTTTAGCAAAGTTCATGCCGAAATTTTCTGTGAATTTCAGCATGACTTGTGCTACAAACTAGGACATATCGAGTGCTCGGGATTTGCCGCACAGGGAAGAAATCAACGTTCCTGCAAAACATAGGCCTTTTTTTTGTCATTATGCATTTTATTAGGTCTATAATTAATTGACTAGATTTAATCGTAAGAAACATGGCTAGCAACGATGAAGGACAGGGTTCTGGTGATTGCAACGTCTACGAGGGAGAAGACGCTTATTTGAACCTTCTCGACGAGAAACGGTTGTTGCAGGGCCCACCTGTCACATCCGAGACTGAGACCGACATCGAGACCAATGCCGAGACTAGCGCTGAGACCCAGATAGGCACCAAGACTGGCGAAGCCGGTATAGAACCAAAACCAAAGAGGAGACGTCGACGCCCAAACCACCTCATCACTACTAGACTGGTGGTCAAGGATGTGGACTCCAGCAATTTTGAGCCAAAATATCCGGAGGAAGCGCGCGCGTGCTATAGCAATCAAATAGGCTGCATCGTACAGACAACCGCGACCATCAACGATGAGAAACTAAACAAGATAGAAAATATGAAGCACTCCACCCTAACGAAGTTGCACCAGGTATTCTTGTTCCCTGGCCGGGATGAAATCAAATATACTGATCCGGATAAAGACCCGACAATGAAGAAGATAAACAGACGCGCCATGAGCAAGTTTAGCGACGTGTTATCCGCCTAGAAAGTAAGGGTCAAAGCAAGGATCATCGACAAAAAGGAACCCTACTCCGAGATTGTAAAGGATAATCCGACAATTACGGAACAGTAGTTTGAAATATTCAAGGCGACTTGCATTGCTGAAGCTGCCAAAGAAAAGTCGAAGTACATGAAGGGGCTTCTAGAGAGGAACATGGGGTGCCACCACCTCGGAAGTTGTGGTTACGCGGGGAAGAGGTCCATATGGTCCAAGGAGGACGCCGAACGCGAAAGTCTAGTCATCCCAGAAACCTTGGAGGAGTTCACCGTCCCGTAGGAGCGTGACGTCATCAGGGCCCAGTACCATTTGGACCCAGTCAAGAAGGTTTTCGAGACTGACGCGGTCATGGCGGAATTCATGAGACTGCTGGTAATTTTTCATTTACCCCCTAATTTTAGTGTCTGATCAATTCGACTGCACGTTTTGTCATATTTGTAAACGATCCTTGTTCATTTTGCAGAAAGAGCAGCACAGGACTGCGGCGGAAAGCGACTCGCCATCTAAGGCGTTGCGAGGCCCAAGTGGGACACGCCATTCAACTGGGCCTTGAACATATTGAAAGGACTCCCGGTGAACACTCGACCGTCGTATGGACGCGTGTGCGGCATTGGAGACCGCGCCACATGGAAGAAGTACTACCGTGAGACCACAAAGGAGACAAAGGAAAGATGGAGGTTAAATGAAGAAAACATCAACAAGAAGGTTGTCATTGCGGTTGATAAGAAATCAGATGAGACAGTCAAAGCAGCGGTAGCTGCCACAAAAGAGTATTTTGCAGCTTTGTATGGTGTCTTGGTTCCGGCTGTCGTCAGTTGGAGCAGGCGAAATCCAAATAAGGATGCAGCAGACTTTCCCCTTTAAAACTTCTTGGGGAGGAGCTCGACTAGCGTTGCGCCAGCACCTGCTCCCGCACCTGCTGCTGTGCCGGCTCCCACACCCGTGTTGGGGAACGTAGTAATTTCAAAAAAATTCCTATGCACACGCAAGATCATGGTGATGCATAGCGACGAGAGGGGAGAGTATTGTCCATGTACCCTCGTAGACCGTAAGCTGAAGCGTTATGATAACGCGGTTGATGTAGTCGTACGTCTTCATGATCCGACCGATCCAAGTACCGAACGTACGGCACCTCCGAGTTCAGCACACGTTCAGCTCGATGACGATCCCCAGACTCCGATTCAGCAAAGTGTCGGGGATGAGTTCCGTCAGCACGACGGCGTGGTGACGATGATGATGTTCTACCGGCGCAGGGCTTCGCCTAAACTCCGCGACGATATGACCGAGGTGGAATATGGTGGAGGGGGGCACCGCACACGGCTAAGGAATGATCTTGAAGATCAACTTGTGTGTTCTAGGGTGCCCCCTGCCCCCGTATATAAAGGAGGGAGCGGGAGGTGCGGCTGGCTCCCTAGGGGTGCGCCTGGAGGAGTCCTACTCCCACCGGGAGTAGGACTCCCCCCTCTTGCCGTTGTGGAGAAGGAAAGGGGGGAGGGGAAAGAGGAAAGGGGGGCGCCGCCCCCCCCCCCCCTTCCTTGTCCTATTCAGACTAGGGGGGAGGGGGCGCGCGGCCTGCCCTGGCCGGCCCTCCTCTTCTCCCTCATGGCCCACTATGGCCCATTATCCCCCGGGAGGGTTCCGGTAACCCACCGGTGTTTCGGTAAAATCCCGATTTCACCCGGAACCATTCCGATATCCAAATATAGGCTTCCAATATATCAATATTTATGTCTCGACCATTTCGAGACTCCTTGTCATATCCGTGATCACATCCGGGACTCCAAACAAACTTCGGTACATCAAACTTATAAACTCATAATAAAATTGTCATCATAACGTTAAGCGTGCGGACCCTACGGGTTCGAGAACTATGTAGACATGACCTAAACTATTCTCGGTCAATAACCAATAGCGGAACCTTGATGCTCATATTGGCTCCTACATATTCTACAAAGATCTTTATCGGTCAAACCGCATAACATGATACGTTGTTCCCTTTGTCATCGGTATGTTACTTGCCCGAGATTCGATCATAGGTATCTCAATACCTAGTTCAATCTCGTTACCGGCAAGTCTCTTTACTCGTTACATAATGCATCATCCCGCAACTAACTCATTAGTCACATTGCTTGCAAGGCTTATAGTGATGTGCATTACCGGGAGGGCCCAGAGATACCTCTCCGACAATCAGAGTGACAAAACCTAATCTCGGAATACGCCAACCCAACATGTACCTTTGGAGACACATGTAGTACTCCTTTATAATCACCCAGTCATGTTGTGACGTTTGGTAGCACCCAAAGTGTTCCTCCGGTAAATGGGAGTTGCATAATCTCATAGTGACATACTAAACGATCAAGTGCTAGGCTAACGGAATGGGTCATGTCAATAACATCATTCTCCTAATGATGTGATCTCATTAATCAAATGATAACACATGTCTATGGTTAGGAAACATAACCATCTTTGATTAATGAGCTAGTCAAGTAGAGGCATACTAGTGACTTTATGTTTGTCTATGTATTCACACATGTATCATGTTTCCGGTTAATACAATTCTAGCATGGATAATAAACATTTATCATGAAATAAATAAATAAATAATAACTTTATTATTGCCTCTAGGGCATATTTCCTTCAGTCTCCCACTTGCACTAGAGTCAATAATCTAGTTCACATCACCATGTGATTTAACACAAATATTCATAACTATATATGATTAACACCCATAGTTCATATCGTCATGTGACCAACACCCAAAGGGTTTACTAGAGTCAATAATCTAGTTCACATCGCTTATGTGATTAACACCCAAAGTGTACTAAGGTGTGATCATGTTTTGCTCATGAGAGAAGCTTAGTCAACGAGTCTGTCACATTGAGAGCCGTATGTATTTTGCAAATATTCTATGTCTACAATGCTCTGCACGGAGCTACTCTAGTTGATTGCTCCCACTTTCAATATGTATCCAGATCAAGACTTAGAGTCATCTGGATTAGTGCCAAAACTTGTATTGACGTAATCCTTTACGATGAACCTTTTGACACCTCCATAATCGAGAAACATATCGTTATTCCACTAAGGATAATTTTGACCAATGTCCAGTGATCTACTCCTAGATCACTATTGTACTCCCTTGCCAAAACAGGGCAGAGTATACAGTAGGTCTGGACCATAACATGGCATACTTTTATAGAACCTATGACTGATGCATAGGGAATGACTTTCATTCTTTTTCTATTTTCTGCCGTGGTCGGGATTTGAGTCTTACTCAACTTCACACCTTGGAACACAGGCAAGAACTCCTTCTTTGACTGTTCCATTTTGAACCACTTCAAAATCTTATCAAGGTATGTACTCATTGAAAAATCTTATCAAGCGTCTTGATCTATCTCAATAGATCTTGATGCTCAATATGTAAGTAGCTTTACTGAGGTCTTTCTTTTAAAAAAAACTCTTATTCAAGTATCCTTTTATGCTATCCAGAAATTCTATATCATTTCCAAACAACAATATGTCATCCACATATAGTATTTAGAAATGCTACAGAGCTCCCACTCACTTTCTTGTAAATACAGACTTCTCCAATAGTCTGTATAAAACCATATGCTTTGATCATCAAAGCGTATATTCCAACTCCGAGATGCTTGCACCAGTCCATAGATGGATCACTGGAGCATGCACACTTTGTTAGCATCTTTAGGATTGATAAAACCTTCTGGTTGTATCATATACAACTCTTCTTTAATAAATCCATTAAGGAATGTAGTTTTGACATCCATTTGCCAAATTTCATAAAATGTGGCAATTGCTAACATGATTCAGACAGACTTAAGCATCACTACAGTTGAGAAAATCTCATTGTAGTCAACACCTTGAACTTGTCAAAAACCTTTTTGTGACAAGCCGAGCTTTGTAGATAGTAACACTACTATCAACGTCCGTCTTCCTCTTGAAGATCAATTTATTTTCTATGGTTTGCCGATCATCGGGCAAGTCCACCAAAGTCCACACTTTGTTCTCATACATGGATCCAATCTCAGATTTCATGGCCTCCAGCCATTTTGCGGAATCTGGGCTCATCATCGCTTCCTCATAGTTCGTAGGTTCATCATGGTCTAGTAACATGACTTTTAGAACAGGATTACCGTACCATTTTGGTGTGGACTCTACTCTGGAGGACCTACGAGGTTCTGTAGTAACTTGATCTGAAGATTCATGATCATCATCATTAGCTTCCTCACTAATTGGTGTAGGAATCACTGGAACTGATTTCAGTGATGAACTATTTTCAAATTCAGGTGAAGGTACAATTACCTTATCAAGTTCTACTTTCCTCCCACTCACTTCTTTCGAGAGAAACTCCTTCTCTAAAAAGGATCCATTCTTAGCAACGAATGTTTTGCCTTCGGATCTGTGATAGAAGGAGTACCCAACAGTTTCCTTTGGGTGTTCTATGAAGACGCACTTCTCCGATTTGGGTTTGAGCTTATCAGGTTGAAAACCTTTTTCATATAAGCATCGCAACTCCAAACTTTAAGAAATGACAGCTTAGGTTTACTGCTAAACCATAGTTCATACGGTGTCGCCTCAACGGATTTAGATGGTGCCCTATTAAACGTGACTGCAGCTGTCTCTAATGCATAACCCAAAACGACAGTGGTAAACTGATAAGAGACATCATAGATTGCACCATTTAGTAAAGTACAATTACGACGTTCGGACACACCATTACATTGTGGTGTTCCAGGTGGTGTGAGCTGTGAAACTATTCCACATTGTTTTATATGAAGACCAAACTCGTAACTCAAATATTCGTCTCCGCGATCAGATCGCAGAAACTTTATTTTCTTGTTACGATGATTTTTCCACTTCACTCTGAAATTCTTTGAACCTTTCAATTATTTCAGACTTATGTTTCATCAAGTAGATATACCCATATCTGCTCAAATCATTTTGTGAAGGTCAGAAAATAACGATACTTGCCACGAGCATCAACACTCATTGGATCGCATACATCGGTATGTATTATTTCCAATAAATCAGTAGCTTGTTCCATTGTTCCGGAGAACGGAGTTTTAGTCATCTTGTCCAAAAGGCACGGTTCGCAAGCATCAAATGATTCATAACCAAGTGATTCCGAAAATCCATCTTTATGGAGTTTCTTCATGCGCTTTACACCGATATGACCCAAATGGCAGTGCCACAAATAAGTTGCACTATCATTATTAACTTTTCATCTTTTGGCATCAATATTATGAATATGTGTATCACTACGATCGAGATCCAACAAACTATTTTCATTGGGTGTATAACCATCGAAGGTCTTATTCATGTAAACAGAATAACAATTTATTCTCTATCTTAGATGAATAATCGTATCGCAATAAACATGATCTTATCATATTTATGCTCAACGCAAACACCAAATAACATTTATTTTGGTTTAACACTAATCTCGAAATATAGGGAGTGTGTGATGATGATCATATCAATCTTGGAACTACATCCAACACTCATCGTCACTTCCCCTTCAACTAGTCTCTGTTTATTCTGTAACTCCTGTTTCGAGTTACTAATCACAGCAACCGAACAAGTATCAAATACTCAGGGACTACTATAAACACTAGTAAGGCACACATCAATAACCTGTATATCAAATATACCCTTGTTCAATTTGCCTTTCTTCTTATTCACCAAATGTTCAGGGCATTTCTGCTTCCAGTGACCATTTCCTTTGCAGTGTAAGCACTCAGTTTCAGGCTATGGTCCAGCTTTGGGCTTCTTCGCAGGAGTGACAACTTGCGTGTCTTTCCACTTGAAGTTCCCTTTCTTTCCCTTTGCCCTTCTCTTGAAACTAGTGGTCTTGTCAATCATCAACACTTGATGCTCTTTCTTGATTTCTACCTTCGTCGATTTCAACATCACGAAGAGCTCGGGAATTGGTTTTTGTCATCCCTTGCATACTATAGTTCATCACGAAGTTCTAGTAACTTAGTGATGGTGACTGGAGAATTCTATCAATCACTATCTTATCTGGAAGATTAACTCCCATTTGATTCAAGCGATTGAAGTACCCAGACAATCTGAGCACATGCTCACTAGTTGAGCGATTCTCCTCCATCTTTTAGCTATAGAACTTGTTGGAGACTTCATATCTCTCATCTCGGGTATTATCTTGAAATATTAACTTCAATACCTGGAACATCTTATATGGTCCATGACGTTCAAAACATCTTTGAAGTCCTGATTCTAAGACGTTAAGTATGGTGCACTAAACTATCAAGTAGTCATCATATTGAGCTAGCCAGTCGTTCATAACGTCTGCATCTGCTCCTGCAATAGGTCTGTCACCTAGCGGTGCATTAAGGACATAATTCTTCTGTGCAGCAATGAGGATAAACCTCAGATCACGGATCCAATCCGCATCATTGGTACTGACATTTTTCAACACAATTTTCTCTAGGAACATATCAAAATAAACATATGAAAGCAACAACGTGAGCTATTGATCTACAACATAATTTGCAAAATACTACCAGGACTAAGTTCATGATAAATTGAAGTTCAATTAATCATATTACTTAAGAACTCCCACTTAGACAGACATCTCTCTAGTCATCTAAGTGATCACGTGATCCAAATCAACTAAACCATGTCCGATCATCACGTGAGATGGAGTAGTTTCAATGGTGAACGTCACTATGTTGATCATATCTACTATATGATTCACGCTCGACCTTTCGGTCTCCGTGTTCCGAGGCCATATCTGTTATATGCTAGGGTCGTCAAGTTTAACCTGAGTATTCCGTGTGTGCAACTGTTTTGCACCCGTTGTATTTGAACGTAGAGCCTATCACACCTGATCATCACGTGGTGTCTCAGCACGAAGAACTTTCGCAACGGTGCATACTCAGGGAGAACACTTCTTGATAATTTTTAGTGAGACATCATCTTAAAATGCTACCATCAATCAAAGCAAGATAGGATGCATAAAGGATAAACATCACATGCAATCAATATAAGTGATATGATATGGCCATCATCATCTTGTGCTTGTGATCTCCATCTCCGAAGCACCGTCGTGATCACCATCGTCACCGGCGCGACACCTTGATCTCCATCGTAGCATCGTTGTCGTTTACGCCATCTATTGCTTCTACGACTATCGCTACCGCTTAGTGATAAAGTAAAGCAATTACAGGGCGTTTGCATTTCATACAATAAAGCGACAACCATATGGCTTCTGCCAGTTGCCGATAACTCGGTTACAAAACATGATCATCTCATACAATAAAATATAGCATCACGTCTTGACCATATCACATCACAACATGCCCTGCAAAAACAAGTTAGACGTCCTCTAGTTTGTTGTTGCAAATTTTACGTGGCTGCTACGGGCTGAGCAAGAACCGTTCTTACCTACGCATCAAAAACCACAACGATAGTTCATCAAGTTAGTGCTATTTTAACCTTCGCAAGGACCGGGCGTAGCCACACTCAGTTCAACTAAAGTGAGAGAGAGAGACAACCGCCGGTCACCTTTAAGCAACGAGTGCTCGTAACGGTGAAACCAGTCTCGCGTAAGCGTACACGTAATGTCGGTCCGGGCCGCTTCATCTCACAATGCCGCTGAACCAAATTATGACATGCTGGTAAGAAGTTTGACTAGTATCGCCCACAACTCACTTGTGTTCTACTCATGCAAATGACATCTACGCATAAAACCTGGCTCAGATGCCACTGTTGGGGAACATAGTAATTTCAAAAAAAATCCTACGCACACGCAAGATCATGGTGATGCATAGCAACAAGAGGGGAGAGTATTGTCCACGTACCCTCATAGACCGTAAGCGGAAGCTTTATGACAACGCAGTTGATGTAGTCGTACGTCTTCACGATCCGACCGATCCAAGTACCGAACGTACGGCACCTCCGAGTTCAGCACACGTTCAGCTCGATGACAATCCCCGGACTCCGATCTTGCAAAGTGTCGGGGATGAGTTCCGTCAGCACGACGGCGTGGTGACGATGATGATGTTCTACCGGCGCAGGGCTTAGCCTAAACTCCGCGACGATATGACCAAGGTGGAATATGGTGGAGGGGGGCACCGAACACGGCTAAGGAACGATCTTGAAGATCAACTTGTGTGTTCTAGGGTGCCCCCCTGCCCCGTATATAAAGGAGGGAGGGGGAGGTGTGACGTTTGGTAGCACCCAAAGTGTTCCTCCGGTAAACGGGAGTTGCATAATCTCATAGTTATAGGAACATGTATAAGTCATGAAGAAAGCAATAGCAACATACTAAACGATCAAGTTCTAGGCTAACAGAATGGGTCATGTCAATCACATCATTCTCCTAATGATGTGATCTCATTAATCAAATGATAACACATGTCTATGGTTAGGAAACATAACCATCTTTGTTTATTAACTAGTCAAGTAGAGGCATACTAGTGACTTTATGTTTGTCTATGTATTCACACATGTATCATGTTTCCGGTTAATACAATTCTAGCATGAATAATAAACATTTATCATGAAATAAGGAAATAAATAATAACTTTATTATTGCCTCTAGGCCATATTTCCTTCAACCCGCTCCTGCACCGGCTCCCGCACCTGCTCCTGCATCAGCTCCCGCACCTGCTCATAGCAGTCCTTCCTCCATCTCGGACGTTCTCGGCGGTGCTTCTTTGTTGGCTGAGCTCGACGCCCTCACGGTACATGTCAAACTGTCCCTCTTCAATATATGTATAATCTCCATTTCCATTGCCGACATGTCTTTGCAGGCCGACGTAACGCAGGCCGACGTAACTCCATGCACCATACTGTACAACATCAGCGGCCAGAAGGTGGACGTGGGGAAGGCGACGATAATGAAGCCGAAGGAACAATTGTTCCACAGCCGACCGATCCCCCCTGACGTCTTCAATGTTTTCGTGGCCCGTGTCGAACCGGGCCACGAGAATTTGGCTCCTCCGGTAGCACTAGGGGGAGATGATGATGAGACCCCACGGCGGCTTGGCGATTGCAAGCGTAGGGTCCTGTTGTGGCCGAAGAGTCTGCTTCGTCTGGAGGCGGCCGGGAGCACACCCACGACCAAGTAGCCTCAGTAAGGTATGAACACCAACACCCCACCTACCCAATTAGCGTCGCCTGTTGCGCCGGGTGAGGAAGAGGCTCCATTAGTGGTTGATGGCGTCGCCGCCGTCGAAGAAGCAATGCATGATTACATCAACAAGGATGACGATGACCCTCTACAGTTTCTCAATATCGGCGCCTCTGACGATGGAGGATTGATGGCTCAGCAGTATGAGTACTCAGGGTTTGAGCGCGATGAGTTGGTGCTTGAATTGCCGGAGGATGAACGTATTATAGGCTCACTTCCAGTAGGAAAGAAGCATAGGAAGACCGAGGAAAGGCAACAAAGCTGCTTCTATGATCCAACCGCCTCAGCAGCCTCGGGTTCAAGACCGTATACCTATCCCCTGTGCGGCAAAATGTCATATCCCCGGTAATCCGATCCTACCTAAGGCAACATTAGAGGCCATATACGGCGATCTCAGGAGACTTCATGACGATGTGTTGCGGAGAGAGAAAAGCCCGATCACCTCGGAAAATCCAGGATACCCACTCTACATGGTTAACGTGTCGCGGCAAAGGTCATACGTCGACACATTCCCCGCGGAGAAGTTCTTCCTTCGATTTGATTACATCTTCGACATGTTTCACTTGAAGAAGCTGGATTTTACGTTTGTCCGCCTTTTTGCCTTGCACATGAACCACATCATCAGGATTGAGCATATACCTTATATCTGTGTCGCTGACCCGTACTTCATGCACGAGAGCTTCTTGGCAGTCTGCCCAAAGCACCGTGAATACGCGAGTGACTACATCGCCAATTTTGTGGTCCGCAATAAGGAGAAGGAGACGATTCTCGTGCCTTATCATCCCATGTAAGTCAACCGTAGATATCTTTCCTTCGATTTCAATCATTCATTGACATGCGTGGAGGCTATTTTGAGGTGTACTTATTTTGCGCAGCGACGGGCGCGCCGTCCTCATCATCCTTTCCTCCCGATTCTCCCATGCTCTTTACTTGGACTCGTCGAAGAACATGAAGAAAAAGGATTACACCCACATCAACTATGTTCTCAAGAGTGCTATCTTTAGCTAGGGCGTACGGGGTGGAGAGATCAAGACCAGGAAGAAAAGGAACCGCGTGCTTGCCTTCAGCTATAAGACCGACTTCTGCTGCATACAGCAACCGAGTGGTACTCTAAGTGATGGATTCTATGTCCTCCACCAAATGCTGGAGTACAGACGGGATCAGCAGAACCTTCGCATGTCACCTACATCCGGCGATGCCCATATTCTGCAATGGGCAAAGAACATAGGAGATATCCCAGATCATCAACTCCGAGCGGAGTTCTATCACATCCAGCATGAACTTGCCCAAATCATCATGAAGGAGGTCCTCGAAAAAACACGAATGTTCAACGAAGAAGGGCAAATGTCGCGGGAAGAAGTCCGACCATGCTTAGCCGCTCAGAGTTTTGACCTGAAGCCTTTCACTACACTCGGGGACTATCTCCCTGACTTGGAAGGATGGCACGACATGTTGTAGTGATTGACGTTATATGGCTATGTGTCTGTTAAGTCCATACTGTCTCTATGACGAAACTTTGAGTTATGCACGACGAAACTTTATTTGTGATGTAATTAAACTGTCATCCTCAACTAGCGAAGATCACTCTAGTTAGGGCATTTTGGGTACGATGAAATTTGTTATTTATGCTTATGATATGTTGCTTCTATTTTTGCCAAGTGGGTCTCTTTCTATTGCTCAACTATATATGTTGCATATCATCAACTAATGTGACGATGCAGGTGCATAGATCATCGATGGCAAAGAAGTGCTACGCAAGGAGTATACGACGAGTGGCCAGAGTGTCAGGCCCAGGTGTACCGGATTCCGAGCGATAGCCGGTAGTTAGTTTAGGTTCACGATAGTGCGAGAGAGGGATACGAACTCATGTACATCATAGTTCTGCTTTCACTCATAGTAATAGCTCTACTCGTGTATATGATTGTTTAGATGGATGACGATGTAGTTGCAAGTAATCGAGACTTATATCGCTATTTTCGAGAGGATGACGAGAGACCACTTTGTGTTGGATGATGATTATGATGATGACATGATTTGATGAGATTATTTGTATGTATATGCTATGTATATGCTACGATTACATTTGTATGTGTAGGATATGCTAAAGATTATTGTATAAAGCCTATTCAAATACAAAAAAATATGCAAAAACAAAATAGTAACTAATAAAACTAGCAGTAGCGAGGGGAGTAAAGTTAGCAGCAGCGCGCTCTTACCAGTAGCGCGGCCTGATTAAAAGCGCTGCAGCTATTAGCAGTAGCGGGTTACCCCAAAACTCGCTGCTGCTAACAATGTATAGCAGTAGCATGGGCCAACCCGCGCTACTGCTACATTTTAGCTGTAGCACCGTATCAGTAGCACGGGCACCCGCGCTACTCATACACCAAATACCCACGCTACTGCTAGGCTTATCCCTAGTAGTGTAGTGTGGTGTTGTAGTGTGGATAGGATACATATAGTGTCGGAGTTGGGCACGTTGTACCCTTGGCCTCATATATATGAGGGTGCACCCCATGTTATAACCCATGACGGCTAGATAGCGACAGACACACATGGGGGAGCCGGCTGCTTGTGCCGGCGTTCGGGTGGCCGGTGTTCTGGTATCTCAGGGAGGAGCACCCATAGTCATTGCCCTGGGAAGTAGGCGAGTTCGCTGAACCTAGTTAATGTTAGGAAATAAACCACGAATGTATCACTGCGTGTAATCCAGGGTTGTGTGCTTATGCGTCTGTGCGCGGGCAAGGCCGGTCCTGTCATTTTTTGGGGGCCCGGGGCGAAACCAAGACTCGGGGCCCCCTTAATATAAATGTCATAGCACTAATAATCAATGTATATATTTAAATTTTTAACAATAAACACTTGGGATCTATGTCACTGCAGTTTCACGAGTACCCCAAGGTATATGCGATGGCCTATGAAGAAAATCTATCACAATATATCCTTAGAAATGCCAAGCTATGTTTAATGTGAGGCTATAATGTAACAACAGAAGTACCTACATTATATGTTTGATGTACCAAAAAGGTCCAAAGATAGGTGACTCTAACTCCATGAATTTGTCCCTCGCAAAAAAAAAAACTCCATGAATTTGTCCTAAAAGAAATTTATATCTAAAATGTAGAGTAGTTCTTAGACTGACTATGGGTAAGGTTGTTATTCTAAATATATAAAAATATCCAAGGGATTAAGATAGATAAGCAAATCCATATGAATATTATGGAAAATATTATTTCATATCTCAAAAATCATATCAAATGGTACTGCGATAATGCAAAATTATTCTAATCTAGTTGTACAAATGATCAAATTAAGAGTAAATTACTCTCAGTTACGCTGGCATTGCATGGTCGTCCCAAAAAATTCGCCATCGGGAACATTACTCTTGGTTTTTATCTCTTTGAGATCTATACCTCAATAACATTATACTCAAACAGCAGAAACGAGCAGTTGATGATACGTACATGAGACGCAGCGCCGGTGCGCCGCGGGGATCCGACGAGCAGCCATGTTCCTCACAATCAGGGTCTCCTCAAGTCGCCGAGCAAGCTTTCCCTCATCTGCCGCGATCTGGGCGTGAGGCGAAAAGGCGGGCGGTCGATAGGGCGTGATGCCTGGTTCTCCTTGATTCTGATTGATGCGTGCATGCTCTTTTTCATTTTGGCAATCGTTATCATGCATTTTTTGAGGGGTCGTTATGATGCATTTAGACGCTCCAACTTTGTACCTGCTCTTACTTGGGTCAGGCCCAACGACAGTTTTCTCCAGTGGAGGCTATACCTTGGGCTGACTACTAGCGACTAGCAAGCCGCTGTGTCGCTGCGTGTGCCTACGCCGATGCTACTGCTGGGCTGCGTCCCAGTTTCCATGTGGCTAGAGTAGCCTGGGCAGTGGGCTACTGCGTTCCTGAGAGGGGGCCCCTGGAGTGTGGGGGCCCGGGGCGGCCGCCCCCCTGCCCCTCCCCAGGACCGGGCCTGTGCGCGGGTATGCGCTGGGTCGGGCTCGTAAGACAGCGGCCGTTGGCGTGAGTCGTGGGCTGTTCGTGCATGGCATGGATGTAGTTAGCAATTAGTTGCATGCATGGCTGAGTTAGTTAGCTCGTGGTAGTGCGGTTAGTGGTGGCCGAGTAGTGCAGCGGCAAGCCAAGTCAGTATGTACGTTTGTGCGTGCGTGGTAGCTAGCCTGGTGTATGTGCACGGGTATAAAGACCCATCCCATATGTTCTCGTCGAGGTGCGAAGTAATGAGCCGAGTCTAAAAGAGCCAGAAGATGACCGTAGTCTCCGCCGGGACCGTGGTGTGCATCCAGTCTGCAGGAGAGAGAGCTCCTCTGGGTAGGCGCCGGTTTGTTGCCGACCCAGGGTATGTGCTCAGTAAAGTGAGGCCTTTTCGTGCGGTCGAGGCGCTGTTTGTGCGGCGGGGCGTTTGTGCGCCGGAAAAACAAGTGTTACTCCATCTTCCTCCTTCGTTTGCGCGAATGAGAGAGAGAGAGAGAGAGCTAGCTGGTTCGGGGTTTGTCCCAACAATTAACAAATCTTGATGTCGTCATTGTGTTATGATTTCTTGTTTCCTAAAGAATCGACCGCGTACCTCAAATTAATTCTACCAAGTGGTATCATGAGCAAGGTTCGTTGTACGTTGATTCGGAAGGAGGCTTGTTTTCCTAATCGGTATCATAAAGGAAGTTGCCGTCAAGCAATAGGTGTTTGCACGGGTGACATAGACTGGAAGAAGTCAGGTGAAAACCAATCTCGGCGAGTTGCGGTTGGAATCGGATCAGGTGCGTCGATCCATTTGAGTGGCAACGGCGTAACGCATGCACAGAAGGGCAGCTCACCCGGAGCAGGCTTGAAGAGTCCTGGAAGAAGCGCATGGCTGGCGGGGGCCTAGGTCGCGTAGGGTGGCAGGGCAGGCCGAAGGTGGCGTGTGATATGCAGGCTGTATTCATGGGATCGGCGAATCGGTCGTACAACAAATCAATGTGACCGGAGATGGCCAGATAGGGAAAGGACAAATTGGGTTCCACTGTACTTCCACGTCACTGCTCTAATGACGTACTCCCTCCGTTCGGAAATACTTGTCGTTGAAATGGATGTATCAAGATGTATTTTAGTTCTAGATACATCCATTTTAATGACAAGTAATTCCGAACGGAGGGAGTAGCTGCTAACACTTGCCACATGGTAACTACTCCGTAAAAGCAAAACTGTAAGGCAATCAACCGGCACGTAGTCTAATTATTTCGATTATTATTCCAAACTAAGGGTGAGTCAGGGTCCGACACAGTATGTCTTGGCGAGACCTCCAACTCAAACACGTTGGTGAAATATACCATAGCAAGACTATAATTAGAAACCTTTCTATGTGTCACACAATTGATCGAATCCGAACTAATATTCTGCTTGCCGGTTCAACTCTCGTTACATGCAGCCAGCGGTGTACAAAGCTACCAGGAGTTGGGTTGCCTCGTCACAATATCAGATTAGCAATCGTCCGCTTCATACACGACCGCGATGCATCCGCTGGAACGCCCACGAGAAAATACATGCAGGCCGGAGGCTCCGGAGTCACCAGCAACAGCGATTGAGTGCAAACTCCCTGCGGATCTCCTGCTCGAGATCATCGCGCGCTCTGACGCACAAACCCTCGTCCGTTGTGCCGCAACAAGCAAGCTCCTCCGCCGCGACATCCTTAGCTCGCCCTTCATCCGCCGTGTCACCTGCGGCCAGCTAAGCATCGTGCCCCCATGCATCCTCGCGTACCTCAGCACCCCCAGCAACATGGATGATGCATCGCCGACCGTCTCTCTGGTCCACCCGACCACGCCCGATGCCTTGTCGTTTTCTGGCGACCATCTGGCCTCATTCATATCGTGCAATCTGAAGGACATCCTTGGAGAGTACTACCCCGTGACGGCCCGCGGCGGCCTTATCCTCCTACGCCGTAAACGTGTGAACAACAACGACTCTGACATGTGTGTGTACGATCTCATTACCGGACACTGCACCTTTCTTTCTGTGCCTCCAAGCATCCCTAATCATATCGGATACTTCCACAAGTGGTGTCAGCTCCCAGGAGGAGGTTGAGCCTTGGAGACTACGATCAATGTGGAGCAGAAGTTGCGGCCACTGGACCAAGGTGTCTCCCTCATCGGCCATCTGAGGATACGGTTTAGGTGCTCCGGCGAGAGGAGCAACGCTGTGTTTCTACAGACGAACCAATGCTATAATGGTGCTCTAGCAGAATTCCGTATCATGCTTATTTTGCTTGATCTGGAGACCAAAGGGATGCATAAGATCATGAAATGCCCAGATCCCTCATCTATGATCTTGGAGATCGACCTACCTACTCGGCTACGAGCCATGAAAATCTTCTCCTAACTAGCTCATTAAGCTTCACATGTCTGTTGTGTCACGTTGAATGCAAAGATTGAATTGTGTCTAGACTATGTGGATGTACACGGGCATCTATCCTTTGTATGATTTGGAAATATATAGATTTTTCATCTAATATATTAATTAAGTGATTGCACATTTTACACACCAGCTGTAATTTATGTCTCCACGCATGCAAGCGACCTTACATATGCACATTCCATACATTATTTACAATTTATGTTTCCACGCACGCAGCTGACCGTACATTTGTGCCATTTTTATTTTTCTAACCATCAATTTGAAGACGTGCAACCTGTTTGAGCAAATTTGCTATATTTCTTTGCTGGGAGGGCAAATGTGCTTTAGAAGGAGCAAAAATTGTTTTATACTGGAATGTCGATGTGGATGTGAAATGATAATTTCATACTTGTAATATAAACCAATAGTATGATTGTTAAATTTTTTGTTCAACAAATATTGAGCAACCAGCAATTTGTATCTTTGCAAATATTATACACTTAATACATGATATCTTTATTTAGAGTGAACTTTATTTATCTGAATGTTATTTTTTCATGAATAGCAAACTTTCGATCATTAGACATCCCTTTTTCATCGGGTCACCCGCAGAAGCTTATGTTCATTTGCAATCCTCCCATCGGGTAGTTTCATTTCAGCAATAGTATCTGAAGAATGACAGTGCCAATCTGATGACCAGGCAGCAAGCTGCTGCACTGATGATGCTTGGAAGAGAGCTGGTGATGCTCATGAAGATGCTGGTTGGTGTTGTGGTGGTGCTAGGTCTTGCAACACTGGTGGTGATCATGCTGAAGAAGTGAAGATGATTGTTGATGTTCTGGTGTCGCTAGGTCTTTGCTGCTAGGTTCTGGTGTTGCAAGGTCTTCGCTATTAGTTATTTTGTGTCTTGTAATGGTGGTGGTGAACCCTATCTTGTAATTTTGGTGGTGAACCCTGATGCAATGGTGGTGGTGAACTCTTTTGTTTCAGCATGATGCAATGGAATGTTAAGTGGCAATGTTAATACTCTGTGTGGTTCTATGTATGATGGATCTGCAGTGCTTGATATTCTCAATGTTTCTGTCCAAACCTAGTTTATGTCAAAGGACTTACATGATGTTCTCAATTGATCAGTCCTTTTAAAGTGCCAATTAACAAACTAGGACTCACATTATCAGTCCTAGTTTCTGTCCAGAGTTACTTGTTTCTGTCCATACTTACATGATCAGCAGTATGCTAATGATCATCAATAGTTTCTGTCTATTATAAGCAGTACCAATTTTCAATGTTAAGTGCCAATTTTTTATCAGCAGAATACAAGAGAAAATGGCATTAAACTGCTCAATTGGAATAAATTTGGCATGAGAAGAAGACCAAACATGATCATCCACCAAAATAACTAAACATCATCATTCATGAAGAGTAGTAAACATCATTATCCACCAAAATGACTACACAAGTACCATACATGCTCATTTCAACAGCTCCTACATGATCATAAACAACCATATCTTTGAAACTACCTAAAGACATCAAACATTGATGATCTTGCTGATTTGTCGGGATAATCAGCTTCATTGCCAAACCAGGTTGGCTTTGTTTTTGTAGCAGGCCTCTTCTCCAACTGTTTCTTAGCAGCAGCAACCTTCTTATCCTCTTCTTTCTTAGTAGCAGCCAACTTCTTCTCTTCTTCTTTCCTAGCAGCAACTTGTTTCTTCTCTTCTTCTTTCCTAGCAGCAACTTGTTTCTTCTCTTCTTCTCTCTATGCAGTAGCTTTTCTCTTCTCCTCTTCTTTCTTTGCAGCAGCTGCTTCCCTGTCTGCTTTCTTCTGTGCCTCCTTCTTCTCAGCAACAACTCTTCACTCAACTTGTTGCTTTGCCTTTTTCTTTACACCTATAGTCTTCATTGTTTCTGCAATAATTAGTCTGGTCTCATCTTGAGCTTTCTTGTTTATCTCTGCTTCTTCTTTACTTTTGGCACTCCTCTCCGGTGCAATCAATCTTCTTCTCTCAACCAGTTCTGCTTTCTTTTATGCTACCTCATGTTTCTTCCTTGCTATGTGTTCAGCTTTTTTTCAATTGTCCTTCCCTCCTAGATGCAAGGATGGCTTGCTTCGTCTCCTCTAGCTCCCTATCTGTCCGATTTTTCATTGCCTCCAGCTTCTGTGCTAACTCACCTGGCCTAATGGTGCTTGAGCTAGCTTGACTACCTTGACTAGCATTAGTCTAGTTGAGCATCACTTGGGCAGTACTGAGAAACATAGAACTAGGTAATGGCCTCTGTTGAACAACTCTTGGTGTTGGCATCTGCAGAATTATCAAATATATGATACAAGAAAAACAAGGAAATAAAAGCAAGTGATTCTGCAGTAATTTATACCTGGGCAACCATGTTATCCACCATAAGATCTTCAAACAGAACACTTGGTTCTTCTTGTCCCTGCAATTAGACAGAAACACTTTGTGTTAGTTGTATTGCAATCATGAAGATAATGCATTTGGTTTTGAGGAGCTGCAACTCTTTATTACCTGATTTAAGACTAGATCATCTTGATATGATGCATCTGGAGCTATTGGTGCCACATTGCCTTACTATTTGCACTTCGTGGTGGAAGTCCAGCCTTCAAGTATTTGCATCCAGACTTGTTGTGATCTGTCTCACCACACTATGAACAGTGCATGATCACACCATGCCTTGTGATTTTTTTCCTGCCTTTCTTTGGTCAACCTCTCCAAGTCCTTGTCTCCTTGCAGTGGAAGGCCTTCCTACATGCTTCAGGTACAATGGTGACAATATTGGGGGCCCACACATGTCCTCCCACTCTCTCCTATCTTTGCAAGGGTAGATAATGTTTTCATATGCCTTCTTGAACATTTTCTTGGAGTAGAATGGGTCAACCAGTTCAAGAGGATCAATTCTTTCATTCCTACAGCAGGCTACCACATGAGAACATGGCACCCCTGATTTCTGAATTCTTCTACAAGTGCATGTTCTCTTATGCAAGTCAACCCCTCTGTCACCTACTAGGAAAATACCATCACCTGAGCAATCCAGATAGCATGTGTTTGCAAAATCACATGCTTTCTCAACTTGTTTCATGATTTAGGGCATATATTACTTGGCCACTTTTCTGATTCAATCTGCTTGTTGTAATGCCTGGTCATAAGCTGCCTATATATTCTATCAACAATGGTAAGTATTGGCAGCTCCCTAGCCTCCAAAACATACCTGCAAATGTCACTTGTGTTAGAACAACCTAAGCATGACACTATTTTGGTAAGATTGGTAGCAAATAACCTAAGCATCAGAATATTGTGAGCTAACCTGTTAAAAACTTCACATATGTTGTTCAATAGTATATCACATTTGGGCAAATTAGTTTGAAAAGCTTTCACCCAAGTGTTGGGTTCCTACTCATGAAGCCACTTGTGGGCATCTGCATTAAGTAGCTTCATTTCCTCCATCCCCTTCTCATATAACTGAACTGTGTTGCTCTTTGCTACCTTCTATAGTTGGTTCTTCAAAATATCCCCTTTGAAATGCTGCTGGAAGTTCTGCCACATGTGCCTCACACAAAATATGTGTTCTAACTGAGGGAATAGTTGTTCAACTGCACTAACAAGACCCTTGATACGTCTCCAACGTATCGATAATTTATGAAGTATTCATGCCATGTTTAATATTGTTCTATATGATCTCGGTATGATTTGATTAGAACTAACTCGGACTGACGCTGTTTTCAGCAGAACTACCGTGTTGTTGTTTTTGTGCAGAAATAAAACTTCTCGGAATGCCCTGAAAATCAACGGAGATTTTTATGGAAAATATAAAAAATACTGGAACAAAAAATCTACCGGAGGGGAGTCCCGGGGGCCCCACGAGGCTGGGGGCGCGCCCACCCCCCTGGGTGCGCCCATGTGCCTCGTGGACTACCCGTGGGGGCCCCTGACTTGTTCTTGATGCCAACCTCTCCTATTAATACAGAAACCTACGGAAATTAACCTAGATCGGAAGCTCCGCCGCCGCAAGCCTCTGTAGCCATGAGAAACCTCTGGCACCCTGCCGGAGGGAGCCATCATCACCAGAGGCCATGGAGGAGGACCCCGGAGGGGCCATCATCGCCATGAAAGCCAAGGACCAGAGGGAAAACCTCTCCCCGTCTAGGGGGAGGCCATGGAGGAGGAAGCACAAGGGGGAGAACCTCTCCTCCTCTCTCTTGGTGGCGCCGGAGTGCCATCGGGAGGGGAATCATCGCCGCGGTGACCGTCTTCATCAACATCACCACCATCATCACAATCCTCATCTCTTTTACGCGGTCCACTCTCCCACACCCCGCTGTAATCCCTACTTGAACATGGTGCTTTATGCCACATATTATGATCCAATGATGTGTTGCCATCCTATGATGTTTTGAGTAGATATCCTTTGTCTTTGGGTTGATTGATGATCTAGATTGGTATGAGTTGTATGTTTTATTTTGGTGGTGTCCTATTGTGCCCTCCGTGTCACGCAAGCGTGAGGGATTCCTGCTGTAGGATGTTGCAATACGTTCATGATTCGCTTATACACTACTGGAAACAGCTACTTTGCCATCTGCCAGCTCTTTGACGTCTGCTAGCGGACGGCAAAGAAGCTCTTTGCCATCAGCTACCCAAAAGTGGACGGCAAAGAACTAGCTGATGGCAAAGTACTTCTTTGCCATCAGCCAGTTCTTTGCCGTCCGCTAGCGGACGGCAAAGAAGCTTTGCCGTCGGCTAGCGGACGGCAAAGAGGGAGGGGGCCCCACTGACGAGCTGGTTTAAAAAAACATAACGCCCCCCCTATTTGCCATCCGCTAGCGGACGGCAAAGAGCAAGTGGGGCGGACGGCAAAGTGGGGCGGACGGCAAACGTTTAGGTTACTAACGGCGCCCCACCCCGCCCATCTCTCTCTGTTTGATCTGTCCCCCTCTCCTCCCCGACGACCACCGCCACCCGCCGCTGCCCCCGCCACCCACCGCCGCCCCCTTGCCCCACCTCCCCTCGCCCCGTCGCCCCACCGTCCCAAGC
>NC_057813.1:757958392-757960282 GCF_018294505.1 Triticum aestivum | reverse complement strand
GACCACGGAACAGCACCCCGACCCCGACACGGCACCCCGACACCGACAGGACACCGCGACCACCGACACCTCCCGAAAAGGTGTTTTTTGGCTTCCAGAGGCCGACGGGGTCATATATTTGTGAATTATTAGTTAGGTCATATATTTTTCGATTTTGTTATGAAAAACATCATATATAATTGTGTTGATCGTGTAGTTTCAAATGTGTAGTTGTTTCATCACTGCGAGGTTTGGTGTTCGACGACCTCGCCGTGCGTTTGACGAGATCTGCCCCTTCGTTCGTGGGTGAGCACAAATGACAAGTCCTCCTCCCCCATTAATTATTTGATCTATTCCGATGAAATTTGGTAGCTAGCTATATATGTGTCTTGAATCATCAGTATGCGTAACCAATATGTTTCTCCCGTTCGAAAGCGTCGTAGTTATAAATATGCATGCATTTGCATATTTATAACCTTGATTCTTTCGAATTGTCCAACGCTATCCATGGACAGCCCGAGTATGTGTAGATTGGGTTCGTTTTCCCATATGCTTTGCTCCGGATCCGACGCATAAATTTCGTCAGTGCCTCCCCTGTTGTTTTCCGGGTACACATCCTCTCTGTTTATTGCAGAGACATGTATCAGGAGAACAGCGGGGAGGTGCTGCCGAAATTTTGCGTCGGATCCGGAGCATAGCATATGGGAAAATGAACCCAATCTACACATACTCGGGTGGGATTAGGACCTATCATTACCTATTAGAGTGTAGGTTGCATGGATGTAATAAAATTGACAAAGTAGATCAACTGATGAATATATACATGGTAAATTATATATATATATAATTGTTGTGTGTCCAGTAGCTCTGAAAGTCAAGATGAGTGATCGTGCGTGGATGTATACCGGTCACACTGGTCAGAACAAATGAAGCGCTGAATGGTTCACAAAAACCAAGGGGTTTGTGCAAACCGCATTTGCAAATGGCCAGAGGAAAACTTGGTGCCCCTGTTTCCGATGCGGCAATTGGGAAAAGAGGACAGAGGCTGAAATGGGTAAACACCTGCAGAAGAATGGTTTTACGCCCGATTATACGGTGTGGACATTTCATGGTGAGTCTGCCCAACGTGACCGAGCTGAGGTGCATCATCGTCGCACCGACGAGCATGGTACCGGGATGGAAAACATGGTGCAAGACTATGATGATGCTTGGGATTCGGACGAGGAGATGGAGGAATCTGCAAAGGCCTTCAATGAAATGTTGGAGTCTTCAAAACGTCCACTCCATGAGCAGACTGAGCTTTGTCAGTTGGATGCCATCTCACAAGTAATGGCTTTGAAGGCCCAGTTCAACTTGGGCAGAGAATGCTATGACGCAATTATGGCAGTATTTGGACGCTTTCTACCCAAAGGCCATGTAATGCCTGCAAACCTGTACCAGTCGGACAAAATCCTCCGTGCACTGAAGATGCCCTATGAGAAGATACATGCCTGTGAGAAAGGATGTGCCTTATTTAGGCTTGACTATGCGGACTTGAACTATTGTCCCATTTGCAAGTGTTCCAGGTATATTGTGGTACAACGGTATGGGTGAGAAGACACAGACCACAATCCCTGTTAGTGTTCTTCGGTATATGCCAATCGTACCAAGACTTCAACGTCTTTTCATGGTCGAAGAGACGGCCAGACAGATGACATGGCACAAAACAGGCAAAAGAACCAAACTAGATGCAGATGGGAATCTGATGATGGTACACACATCGGATGGTGTTGCATGGAAAAGGTTTGATGAATTACATGCTGACAAAGCGGCAGATCCGAGGCATCCTCAAGTCGGCATCAGCACCGATGGGTTCAGTGTGTTTGGTATGACGGCAGCCCAATACAGTTGTTGGCCCGTATTTGTCTTTCC
>NC_057813.1:757952426-757958252 GCF_018294505.1 Triticum aestivum | reverse complement strand
ATTTTCCTGACGTTGACAATTCCAGGACCCAACTATCCGGGCAAAAATATGAATGTGTACATGCAGCCGCTTAAGGACGAATTGCAAGAAGCCTGGGATAATGGGTTCAAGACATACGACGCCTTTAGCAAACGGAACTTCACAATGCGTGTCTGGTACATGTACTCGACACATGACTTGTCGGCGTATGCGCTATTCATTGGCTGGTGTGTGCATGGAAGGTTCCCGTGCCCCACATGCAAGGGAGCTCTTGAGTTTCGTTGGCTTCAGGCCGGTCGCAAGTTTTCTTGCTTCGACATGCATAGACAGTTCCTGGATCCTCGCCATAAGTTCAGGAAAGACAAGAAGAACTTCATCAGGGGTAGAGTTGTCAAAAACTCTGCACCACCTGCATTGACAGGCCAACAGACCCTGGATCAGTTAAACGCTCTCGAGCCAGATCCACAACGTCCAGGGTACTTCAAGGGGTATAATACTAAGCACGCGTGGACTCACAAAACATGCTTATGGGATCTGCCTTACTTCAAAGACCTCCTTTGCCCACACAACATCGACGTGATGCACACTGAGAAGAATATCGCCGAGGCACTTTTTGGTACATTGTTCGGCATAGATGGGAAGTCAAAGGATAATACTAAGGCTAGAGTCGATCTTTAGGCGCTATGTGATAGGCCGTTACAAAACATGAAAGAACCGAAAGGAAAGCAGAACTGGACGAACCCAAAGGCATGGTTCAATCTTGGAAGGCCAGCTATGAGGGAAATTCTCTTGTGGGTGCAACAGCAGTTGATGTTCCCCGATGGGTATGCTGCAAATCTAAAGAGGGGAGCGAATCTTGATAAACTGAAGATATTTTGTCTCAAGAGTCATGATTGGCACATATGGATTGAGCGGGTAATGCCGGTGATGTTGCGTGGCTTCATCCCTGAGGATGAATGGCTAGTACTGGCAGAACTCAGCTATTTCTTCCGTGTTCTTTGTGCGAAAGAACTATCGCCTGGTGTGCTAGAAGAAATGGAAGAGTTGGCGCCGGAGTTGATCTGCAAGTTAGAGAAGATCTTTCCACCGGGCTTCTTTAATCCAATGCAGCATTTGATTTTGCATCTCCCGACCGAGGCAAGATTGGGGGGGCCCGTGCAAAATCGTTGGTGCTACCCAACTGAGAGGATGCAGAAGACACTTCGAGAAAAATGTAAAAATAAACGTAGAATTGAAGCATCGATGGCTGAGGCATTCATCACAGAGGAGGCGGTAAACTTCGTAACAACGCACTACGAAGCCAAAAATCGTCATTTGCATAATCCGAAGCCTCGGTACAATGCTGATGAGCCTAAAAAGGGTGGATCCAACCTCAGCCTATTCAAAGGGAATCTCGCACCAGCTAGTGTTTCACATCCAGTATCTTTGGATAACGAAGAATGGCGGACCATTTTGTTGTATATCTTCAACAACCTGATAGAAGTGCGGCCGTACATCGAGTAAGTTCTCGGTACATTGTTTCGCAACTTCTATTTCCTTTGAACTACTCTTATTCCTGGATATGTCATACAGTCGATACGTCGCCATATTCTCGTATGGAGCGGAGATCCAAAAGGATTCCATCGAAGAGTATGAGCTTCTCGCAAAGCAAGGAGGTGGCTATCCCGGTTTCATCTCTTGGTTCAAACAAACGGTAATTTCTATTAGGCAATTTCATTAAATTCGCTAATTTGTGCATAATGCAACAATCCCCTTTCATATTAAACTTGTAGGCTAATTCAGAGTCTATGGACGCCGAATTGAGACAAGTCGCTAGTGGTTTTGACTATAAGGTCCGTTCATTTGACAAGTACGACATCAACGGGTATCGCTTTCGTACCTATGGCAAAGAGCTATCTATGGCCGACCGAAAGTCTACAAATTGTTGTGTATCTGCTATCGGCGAAGGAGGTACCGAGTATTATGGGAGAGTTGAAGCAATTTATGAACTTCTGTTCTATGGTGAAAACCCACTGAATGTCGTAGTCTTCAAATGTTATTGGTTTCAGCCGAAGGAGACTAGAAGGACTAATGAACATATAGGGCTAGTTGAAATCAACCAAAGCACTCATTTAAATGTTCCTGATGTCTATATTATGGCTCAACAGGCGACCCAAGTATTCTATCTACCATGGGCCTGCCAAACTAATCCAAATCTGAAAGGTTGGGATGACGTTTATGAAGTGCCGCCACGTGCTAGACTTTCTCCCCCAAAGGAAGAGGATTATGAACCTCACATTAACCCAGACACATATGAAGGAGAATTCTTCCAAGAGACACGTCTTTCCAAAAAGCGTTTCAAGAACTGCTATACTTCACCCAAAACATTGAAGTAGACAGCGACAATGAATCCGACATCACCCCAGAGGAGGAACAAGAAGAGCCGGAACAAGAAGAGGTTACTGCTGCGGATGACCTGTCAATGCTTGACCGATTACGTCAAGGTGGCCTTGCGCATGTTGATGCCAATGAACCCTATGAGCCCATCATTGATTATAGTGATGATGATGATTATGCATTTATTGATGATACTGATCGAGATTATTAGTAGTGTCAGGTATTCAATTTTTTTATGTTTTACTTGATGATGATACACTTAAGTGATATACATATTATTATTCATGTCGGTACTTTTTTTATGTTGTACTAATTTCGTTTATTCTTTGTCATGGCAGGTGTTGAAAGATGGTGGGCGCTGGTCGGGAGCGCGCCGAGGCCCCTTCTTCGTCGGCGCGTGGTACGAGGTCTTCCATTCCACACGCACCTCTCCGCCGAGCGTTGCTGGACAGTATGGCGACACCGCCGGGCCCTTCTTCGTCGACCGCGGTGCCCAGTAGGGGATGAGGTAAGAAGAAGAGAGGAGGTGGAGCACGTGGTCGCGGGAGAGGAGGTAGGGTGACTCTTACGGCGCCTTCCTCGCCACAGCCCCCAGCTGTTTCACCCGAGCACGTGATTGCTAGGGTGGACTCGTCTGAGGAGGAGGCTGCACGGACTCCGGTCCACGAGCCTCCGGTCCATGGGTCTTCGGCCCACGATCCTCGGGTCGACGGGCCTTCGGCCCACGAGACTTGGGCCTACGAGACCCCGGAGGAGCACACGTCTGGATGGGGTACCTGGTCGGGTCAGCCTGAGGATGGCGGGGAGCCGAGTGGCCATGCTGATGATGGCGGGGAGCTGACTGATGAGGAGGGGGAGGAGGGGGCAACGTCTACCAGCGTGGTGCTACATGGCTCCCGTGCGTGCCGGCGACCCGCGAGCAGAGGTGGTTGATTTTCCATGATGGGGAGAGGTAAGTGCATTTAGTCTTTTTGTACCTTCTGCATTCACGTTTCTTCAAATAACTGATGTGTTGGCCTTGTCATGCTGCAGGGGTTGGGACCACCATGAAAGTGTCCGCCGGCCCAACTTCGTCCTTGGAGTTCTGATTCGGCAAAACTTCCCGGGGTTTGTCACGTTACCTGGTGAGGGTCGGCTTCCAGAGGTTGGATTGACTTGGGAGCACTACTTGGCTGCCCCGGCCCCGCCGGGTGAGATTATCGACGGTGTCTTGTGCAAGACGAGGGCAGACGTCGTGATCAGAAAGTTCTGGGTAATTGCTCCTTTACGCAATTTAAAATCTTCAACTATCTAGTAATTAATTGTACTAATCAATATTGTCTCATTTGATTGCAGACATTCTACAGGTGTGAGGAGGGATACGAGGAGGAGGCGGATCATGTTATCCACAAGGAGTGCAAGCGCCTACTTCAGAACTTTCGGCATGAGGTTCGGGTGCAGGCTTTTCGAGACTACTACGCCGGGCGTGGTATCAAGAAGCCCAAGCAGGAGTGCCGCGATAAGTTCTTGAGTAAGGAGAAGTACATGAAGGTAATTCTTAAGGCCTTGTACTTACTTCCTTCATTTAGTAATTCATAGCCTTAGCGCTCAAGTTTCTATTTGCTAACTTAGGCCCCTCCGAGATGGTGTGCGGATCGGATGGATTGTTGGGAGGTGTTGGTCAATGCGTGGTGCTCAGAAGAATGGCTGGCCACCCACAAAGAGGCCAAGGACAAACGTGCCCAAATGGAAGGTGTGCCACACCACCAAGGCAGCTCCAACTTATTTCAGTACAGGCAGAACTGGGTATGTGGTTTGCTTCATGATTCATACAATTCATTCATCATGCCAGCTTTAGCCCTTTAATTACTAATTTACTTTGTTTCTCTCTTTCAGGCACACTACAATAAGGCGGATAAGGTGCCAGAGGTGTACGACCTGTATGCCATGGCCCACACTGGCCCTTACAAGAAAGTCAAGGCATTCTCTGCGTCTGACCTCGATGATCCAAAGAACTTCACCAACATCTCCGCCCACGAGAAGCTCGTGCAATATAGAGATCAAGGGAAGGCGAGGAAAGGGGAGGACTTTAACCCGAGCCAGGGTCCCATTGATATAGAGCTGCTGATGATATCTAGTGGCGGGAGGTCCCATGGCTCCATAGCCATGGGAGATGGACTTATCCGTTGTCCTAGCACTCTCCTGGAGATCAAGGCGCGCCAGTCGAGCTCCGCTCCTGAGATAAGGCCTCGTGAACGGCCAGTCCAACTCGGCATCAAGGTTAGTTATACGTACTCAGCTATCTTTCTCCATTACATTGTGTGCACTTCCATCAATGATTACAAATGGTCATGTGAGTGGTGTTGCAGGCTGCTATATAGAGTGAGAGAGATAGAACGGAGAAACTTTTGGCGGAGGCGGCGGAGAGGCAGCGGGAGTTGGAGGAGAAGACGACAAAGATGTTGGAGGCGGAGAGGGCATGGAATGACATGCATGCAAGGGCCATGTACGAGCTCCTTGTGGTAAGTTTCTTTTGCAGATTACTTGCTAGTCTTAACATTTGAGTCTCATTACTAACTAGTATGACTCTGTTGTGAAAACCAAATGTGCAGTATGTGTGCGAGAAGTCCGGTCAGACCGCTTCGCCAATGCCAGTGATTGCTCCTGGGAGCACGGTGAGTTTAATTTGAATGGACATTACTTGCTTGTCTTAACATTTGAGTGTCATAATGCTAACGAGACATTGGAAATGATCTTTGGTGCAGCTTATCTCCAGAAACACATCGCACGATCCTTCTCCAGCTACCGGCGCGAGCCAGCCCGCTCCTTCTCCAGCTACCGGCGTGAGCCAGCCCGCTCCTACACCTCCGTGATCACGGTAAGTTTATCTAGTGTTTTGCTTAACAAATGCATAAAGACCTAGACTTAGCCTTATTTCCTCCAATATGCTTACCATAATGACCTAGAGTTAGCTTCTTTTCCTCCAAAATGACTTAATAAGCTTACTGACCTCATAAACCATCCATTCTACCTAAGTTAGCTCTAAAATAACTCATTTTACCTTAGTTAGCTTACAAGTGATCCAATTTATCCAAGTTAGCTCTAAAATGACCCATTTTATGTAGATTAGCTCCTAAATGATCCATTTTACCTACATTAGCTTTAAAATGACCCATTCCACCTAGGTTAGCTCCAAAATGACCCATTTCACCTAGGTTAGCTCCAAAATGACCCATTTCACCTAAGTTAGCTAAAAAACGATCTATTTTACCTTAGTTAGCTCAAAAACGTGGCATTTCACCTAGGTTAGCTCATAAACGACCCATTTGACCTAGGTTAGCTCATAAATGACCCATTTCTCCTAGGTTAGCTCATAAACAACCTATTTCACCTAGGTTAGCTCATAAACAACCTATTTCACCTAGGTTTGATCATAAACGACTCATTTCACCTAACTTAGCTCATAAACGACCCATTTCACCTAGGTTTGCT
>NC_057813.1:757947008-757952329 GCF_018294505.1 Triticum aestivum | reverse complement strand
CTCATTTCACCTAACTTAGCTCATAAACGACCCATTTCACCTAGGTTAACTCATAAACAACCTATTTCACCTAGGTTAGCTCATAAACGACCCATTTCACCTAGGTTTGCTCATAAACGACTCATTTCACCTAACTTAGCTCATAAACGACCCATTTCACCTAGGTTTGCTCATAAACGACTCATTTCACCTAGGTTTGCTCATAAACGACCCATTTCACCTAGGTTTGCTCATAAACGACCCATTTCACCTAGGTTTGCTCATAAACGACCCATTTCACCTAACTTAGCTCCAAAATGATCCATTTCACCTAGGATAGCTCATAAACTACCCATTTCACCTAGGTTAGCTCATATACGATACATTTCACCTAAGTTAGCTAATATATGGCATATACTTCTTCTTCTAGTCTTGTTGTTCTATTCTTTTTCTTCTAGTCTAATTCTTCTTCTAGTCTTCTTTTTCTAACTTTCTTATTTGTCATTTTGCAGGTTTCATTCACTTCATGGAAGCCAGCTTCCTATGATGGATTGCTTGCTTTTTCCTATTTTTTCCTTTGATGCACTTGTATTCTGCTGGCTTGCTATGAAGAAACTTTGCATATTGTAATATGTATGGATCGATGGAACTATGTGATGGATATATATGTGATGTGAAATTTTTGATGGATATATATGTGATGGATATATATGTGATGTGATGGAACTATGGGATGGATATTTATGTGATGGATATATATGTGCTGTGAAATTTTTGTTGTGATAATTATTGGATATAAGAAAAACAGAAAAAAAAAGAGGTAGTGCAGGCTCTTTGCTGTCCGCAGCAGACGGCAAAGACCCCTTTGCTGTCGGTGGCAGACGGCAAAGGGGGCACGTGACGCCCACCTGTGCTTCCTGGGGTGGACCATTTGGCGAATTTGCCGATAGTGGCGGACGGCAAAGCCTCGCTGACGTCAAAGACTTCGCCTTTGCCGTCCGCCGGGCTGACAGCAAAAAAAACGGGCGCTGAGGTATTGCTGATGTCACCTGGCGGACAGCAAAGAGGCGCACTAATTTGCCGTCCGCTGGTGGACGGCAAAGGCCGCCGTTAGCCGCCTAACGGAGTGACAATGGCGGACGTGCCACATTTTGCCGTCCCCCCTCTTTGCCGTCCGCCGCTGTAGGCAAAGGGCTCTTTGCCATCCGCCGTGGAAAGCAGATGGCAAAGGACCTGTTTGCCAACCCTATCTTTGCCGTTTGTGTTTGCCGTTCGCAGCGGACGGCAAAGTGCTTTGCCGTCAGCCATCCCTGCCTTTGCCGTCCGCCGTGGCAGATGGCAAAGTACTGGATTGCTGTAGTGATAGTGGGTTCCTTGAGTGACAGAAGCAAAACCCGAGTAAGGGGGTTGTTGCGTATGGGATAAAGGGCACTTGATGCTTTAATGCTATGGTTGGGTTTTACCTTAATGATATTTAGTAGTTGCGGATGCTTGCTAGAGTTCCAATCATAAGTGCATATGATCCAAGAAGAGAAAGTATGTTAGCTTATGCCTCCCCCTCATATGAAATTGCAATGACAACTACCGGTCTTGTTAACGATTGCCTAGGATAATTCCACACACCGACCCATCATTATTCCACACATGCAATTTATAATATTCAGTAATATATTCTAACTTTATGATAACAACACCTACTTTTATATTTTAGCTCCCTGATACCATGCAAAGTTATCCTCTTCATACCCACAACGTAGTTTTATTTCTCGTTTCTAGTTGGAAGCAAACGTTCTGTGTACGTAGAGTCGTATCAGTGGAAGATAGGGCTTGAGAGAATATTTATCTTACCTTTAGCTCCTTGTGGGTTTGACACTCCATACTTATTACTTCCACCATTGGGAATTGCTACGATGATTCCCTGCACGTGGGGATTATCAAGCTCTTTTGTGGCGCCGTTGCCGGGGAGCAATAGCGTGGGGTTGATATTCTCGTGTGTGCTTGTTTGCTTTCTTCACTGAGTAGATTTTGTTTTTCCTTTTTGTTTCTGTTTAGTTGTGGGTGAAACATACAATTTTTTTAGAAGAATGAAAATACAAAAAAAATCACTTGCCTCTCATGCCTAAAAAAGTTTTTCAATAAGAGAAGTGATTGGAAGGTTATGCATTGGAGAAGTGAGGGTCGACCTTGAACACTTGTGTTCATGCTCATGGAAACAATGTAAAAAAATTCATGGAAGCTTCTCTGAAAATAATTATCCCGTTGTATATATCCTTTGTATTATGAAAATAATGTGACAAGCTTTGGTTTTAGGATGACTAGATTGCTTGTTTACTTTGTGCAGTACAAAAACAGAAACTATGGCTGTAGGTGTGAATTTACATTTTTTTACTGGAAAGTTAAATGGGTCTGAAACTTTTGGCACATTACTTCTGTACAAATTGTTTAAATTTTCATATTTCTTTAGAAATTTTTGGAGTTACAGAAGTTTACTAAACTTCCAGATTACTACAGATTGTCCTGTTTTTGACAGATTCTGTTTTCTGTGTGTTGATCGCTTATTTTGATGAATCTATGGGTAGTCTCGGGGGGTATGAACCATGGTGAAGTTGGACTACAGTAGATAAAGTGCTAATATGAAATTCTAATGAGTTTGCAACAGTACCTAAAGGTAGTGCTTTGCTTTAGTATACTAACGAGGAGTTACCGATGTGAGAAGAATAAAGAGAGGCAAGGGTTCAACCTTGGGGATGCCCAAGGCACTCCAAGTAAATATTCCAAGGATACTCAAGCATCTAAGCTTGGGGATGCCCCGGTTGGCGTCCCATCTTTCTTCTTCAGCAATTATCGGTATACCTCGGTTTTTCTTTTGTTCACATGATCTGTGTCCTTTGTGTTTTTATTTTTCTTTAAGAACCATGATAGTATGAGACATCCCTTCATCAATTTATAGAATTATTCATGGGATTCACTTATATCTTTTGAGTATGACCCTATAGAATGCTCTTTGTGCTTCACTTAAATCTTTTGAGTATGATTTTATAGAATGCTTCATGTGCTTCACTTATATATTTTGAACTTGGATATTGTTTAGTCTATATTAATTGTAGAATGCTCCATGAACTTCACTTATATCTTTTGGATTATGAATAATACTATCATCTAAAGCGGGTTTGGAAGAGTGTCAACTTTAGGAATTAGTTATCCCACTATTCCGAATGAGAGGAATTTTGCTTATGTGGAGAGTAGAAAAATTTCTATGCTTGTAGATCATGAAAAGAATGCTTTATGTGATGGTTATATTTTTGAATTCATTCATGATGCTACTGAGAATTATTATGAGGGAGGAATACATGCTTGTAGGAGTTGCAATAATATCATGTTTCCTCTCTATGTGATTAAGGTTTTGAAGTTATACTTGTTTTGCCTTCCTATGCTAGTTGATTCTTGTTCCTATAAATTATGTGCTCACAAAATCCCTAGGCATAGGAAGTGGGCTAGATTCAAATGTTCTAGTCATATTCTACATGATGATCTCTTTATGTTTCAATTCTTTTCTTTTATGTGAGCATCATTGAAATCATCATGCCTAGCTAAAAGGCACTAAAGAAAAGCGCTTGTTGGGAGACAACCCAATATTTACCCTTACTGTTTTTCTGTGTTTACATGATTAAGCTACTGTAGTAATCATGTTTTATAGCTTTTGTTTCAATAAAGTGCCATGTAAGACCTTTGGGAAGACTTGGGTGAAAGTTAATGTGATCTTGCTGTAAAAAACATAAACTTTGCGCTCACGAGATTAGCTGCCATTTTTTTTACGGAAGAGTATTTTTGAGTTGATTCTTTTTGCAGAAGATTAATAGACAAATTCCTCACGTCCACCAATTTATTTCATAATTTTTGGAGTAGGAGAAGTATGGTTGCTGTTCAGATCATTACAGACTGTTCTGTTTTTGATAGATTCTGTTTTCATTGCATAGTTTGCTTGTTTTCTAATTTCTATGGCTTATATTTCTCAATGTGAATATAAATGTTATGG
This sequence comes from Triticum aestivum, assembly GCF_018294505.1. NCBI lineage: Eukaryota > Viridiplantae > Streptophyta > Magnoliopsida > Poales > Poaceae > Triticum > Triticum aestivum. The sequence continues at coordinate 757,948,314 of NC_057813.1, read as the reverse complement.
TATAGTAGGCATTGTGTGAGAATAATTTTGAACCTTGTATTTGACAGTACCAAGGTGAATGGTTTACTCTTTATCATACTAACCTATCTCACGAAGTTCCGTTAAGTTTTGTGTGATTGAAGTTTTCAAGCTTTGGGTGAGATATCGATATGAGGAGAATAAGGAGTGGAAAGACCCTGAGCTTGGGGATGCCCAAGGCACCCCAAGTTAATATTCAAGGAAGACTCAAGGGCCTAAGCTTGGGGATGCCCCGGAAGGCATCCTCCCTTTCGTCTTCAAAACTATCGGTATACCTTACTCGGACCTATATTTTTATTCGTCACATGATATGTGTTTTGCTTGGAGCGTATTTTCAATTTTACTTGCTGTTTGAATAAAATCATTGGATCAGAAATCTTAAATGAAAAAGAATCCTCCCTTGGCTAGTTAATTATTTGACTCCTCAGTGTTCTTCACTTATATCCTTCTGGAGTAGTTTGTCATTTACTCACGTGCTTCACATATATCCTAGGAGTAAATGGTTGAATGAATGTAATATCATAAATATGAATTTATATATGTTTCATATGCCTATACCATGGGGAGTAATGACTTCACACAAAATAAGTATCGGTAGTAAACTTATTGAAAGTTAGCAAACGCAGAATTGGTCACTTGAACAATTCATGAAAGAATATTGAAGGAAGAGAGATTTCACATATAAACATACTATCTTGGACATCTTTTGTAATTGTGAGCACTCATTAGAATATGACATGCTAAAAAGTTGATGTTGGACAAGGAAGACAACTTAATGGGTTATGTTTTCCTATATCAGAAACGTTATATTGTCTTGGATCATCCAACATGTTGAAGCTTGCCTTTCCCTCTCATGCTAGACAAATCCTTTGCACCAAGTAGAAATACTACTTGTGCTTCCAAACATCCCTTGAAACTAGTTTTGCCATGATAGTCCACCATACCTACCTATGGATTGAGTAAGATCCTTCAAGTAAGTTGTCATCGGTGCATGCAATAAAAATTGCTCTCTAAATATGTATGATCTATTAGTGCGAAGAAAATAAGCTTTATACGAACTTGTGATAGGGAAGAAATAAAAGCGACGGACTGCATAATAAAGGTCTCTTTTACAAGAGGCAATATAAAGTGACATTCTTTTGCATTAAGATTTTGTGCATCCAACCTTAAAATCGCATGACAACCTCTGCTTCCCTCTGCGAAGGGCCTACCTTTTACTTTTATCTTCTACCCTTATACAAGAGTCATGGTGATCATCACCTTCCCTTTTTACACTTTTTCCTTTGAC
>NC_057813.1:757926394-757946728 GCF_018294505.1 Triticum aestivum | reverse complement strand
TTGGATGTAGGTTCTCATAAATTATTATTGTTGACATTACCCTTGAGGTAAAAGGTTGGGAGGCGAAACTATAAGCCCCTATCTTTCTCTGTGTCCGATTAAAACTTTGAACCCATAAATATCACGTGAGTGTTAGCAATTGTGAAAGATTAAATGATAGTTGAGTATGTGGAGTTTGCTAAATCAAAGCTCTGACAGAGACCCTTCCTGAAAATGAGATGAATTGCAATTGTTTGATGACTGAGAATATAGTTTGTTAGTTTCAAGAAAGTTTATGATCTATACTTTAACATGTGAATAGCTTGTTACTTGATCATGAAAAGTTTTATGAGATGAGTGTTATGACATATAATGATGCTAGAAAAGGTGATTGAAATTATCATTGATCAAACTTGTGCACTTGCTAGCATTCACACTTCATAAATTATTTCTTTTATCATTTACCTACTCGAGGACGAGCAGGAATTAAGCTTGGGAATTCTGATACGTCTCCAACGTATCGATAATTTATGAAGTATTCATACCATGTTTACTATTGTTTTATATGATATTGGTATGATTTGATTAGAACTAACCCGGACTGACGCTGTTTTTCAGAAGAACTACCCTGGTGTTGTTTTTGTGCAGAAATAAAATTTCTCGGAATGCGCTGAAAATCAACATAGAATTTTTCTGGAAAATATAAAAAATACTGGAACAAAAATCTACTGGAGGGGAGTCCCGGGGGGGGCATGAGGGTGGGTGCGTGCCGACCCCCCTGGGCGCACCCCTGTGCCTCGTGGACTACCCGTGGGGCCCCTTGACTTGTTCTCGATGCCAACCTCTCCTATAAATACAGAAACCTTCAGAAATTAACCTATATCGGAAGTTCCACCGCCGCAAGCCTCTGTAGCCACGAGAAATACCTCTAGGCCCTCTCTGGCACCCTGCCGGAGGGGGTTATCATCACCGGAGGCCATGGAGGAGGATCCTGGAGGGGCCATCATCACCATGAAGGCCAAGGACCAGAGGGAGAACCTCTCCCCATCTAGGGGGTAGGCCATGGAGGAGGAAGCACAAGGGGGAGAACCTCTTCTCCTCTCTCTTTGTGGCGCCGGAGTGCCATCGGGAGGGGAATCATCACCACGGTGATCGTCTTCATCAACATCACCACCATCATGACCATCCTCATCTCTTTGACGCGGTCCACTCTCCTACACCCCGTTGTAATCCCTACTTGAACATGGTGCTTTATGCCACATATTATGATCCAATGATGTGTTGCCATCCTATGATGTTTTGAGTAGATATTCTTTGTGTTTGGGTTGATTGATGATCTAGATTGGTATGAGTTGTATGTTTTATTTTGGTGCTGTCCTATTGTGCCCTCCGTGTCGCGCAAGCGTGAAGGACTCCCGTTGTAGGGTGTTGCAATACGCTCATGATTCACATATAGTGGGTTGCTTGAGTGACAGAAGCATAAAACCGAGTAAGGGGGTTGTTGCGTATGGGATAAAGAGGACTTGATGCTTTAATGCTATGGTTGGGTTTTACCTTAATCATCTTTAGTAGTTGCGGATGCTTGCTAGAGTTCCAATCATAAGTGCATATGATCCAAGAAGAGAAAGTATGTTAGATTATGCCTCTCCCTCATATGAAATTGCAATGATGACTACCGGTCTTGTTAATGATTGCCTAGGATAATTCCGCACATCGACCCATCATTATTCCACACTCGCTATTTATAATATTCAGTAATATATTCTAACTTTATGATAACAACACCTACTTTTATATTTTAGCTCCCCGATACCATGCAAAGTTATCCTCTTCATACCCACAATGTAGTTTTGTTTCTCGTTTCTAGTTGGAAGCAAACGTTCGGTGTACGTAGAGTCGTATCAGTGGCAGATAGGGCTTGAGAGAATATTGATCTTACCTTTAGCTCCTTGTGGGTTCGACAATCCATACTTATCACTTCCACCATTGGGAATTGCTTCTATGATTCCCTGCACTTGGGGATTATCAACCCTACACATTGCATGAATCAAAAGCTTTAACTATAGGGACAGACAACCAACACAAACAAGTGCATGAAACAAGTACAAGATGAAGATCAACATTAACAATTGTTACCTTTTGCTTGTCTGACATGATAGTCCAGGGTTCAGTGTTGATGATGCCAAGATCCCTTTTCAGTGTATCAAGGAACCACATCCAGTTAGGGGTGTCCTCCACGTCAACAACAACAATTGATATTGGAAAGATGCAATTATTTGGATCTACACCAACAGCTACAAGTAGTTGACCTCTGTACCTTGTTTTTATGTGGCAGCCATCAACAAAGATCACTGGCCTGCAGCCCAAAAGGAATCCTCCCTTGCAAGCATCCAAACACATATATAGCTTGCTGAACCTTGTATTCTCATCAAGTGAGGCATAAAATGATGAGCTAGAGTTGCTTCTCCTGACTTCATTAGCATAATTCCAAAGAAGCTTATACTGGCCTTCTTCATCACCATATACTATTTTCATTGCCATCCTTCTAGCACTCTGCAACTTCGTCCTGCCTAGTGTCATATGCCATTATTTCCGAACAACCCTAGAAAAATTCATAAGGTTCATGTCTTGATCCGCCCTGAACATCTCTAGGTACTTATGTGCTAGGAATTTTGCTGTGAAAGCCCTAATCGTCCACTTCTTGTTTTATATGTGCTCACTCACATATCTTTTCACCATGAAAGCCATAGTGCTATTATCATATGATTCCTACAAGTACCATGTGTAGTCTTCATCACACTTTTCTTTCAATCTCTAACTGTCATTCGCAGGCGACTTGATATCAACTATGTTCTGACATGAGTACTCTTTGATGGCAATCCTCAATAGCTCTACACTCTCGGACACCTGCCCAACATGAAACTTTGCCCTATGAAGATCCTCTTCTCTGAAGGATTTGAACTTCAAATTGAGTTCTTCATCATCTGAATCAGGATCCCACAAACCATCAGTCTCAGGCATGTCTTCATCAGAGTAGTATGCTTGTTTCCCATTCTGTTGATTGGTAGGAACCACTTTCTCTTTCCCTTTTTGCTTTGCTTTCTCATTTGATTTCTTTTCATCTCTCTACTCAAGTTCATCCTCATCTACATTATCTACATACAGATCATCATCACCATCTCCTATCTCATTGCCACTGTCCACAAGCAGATCGGGTACATAATCTTCATCATCAGTATCACTTGCTCCATCCTCTTCTTCCATTGCATAGTTCAACTGGTTCTGCCTAGCACTCCTCATTCTTATGTTTCCACCTGCATCACCTTCTAGCACACCATCTTCCTGTTCTTCATGTCTTTGATTACCATCCTCTATCTGAACTGATGCTCTCTTAATAAACTCAAACTGGTTGATATCATCCTCCTCATCACAATCGCGATAGACAACTTGAATAGGAATAGGTGCCACATCTGTCTCTGCTTCCTCTCCTTTTCCATGCTATGCTTCTACTTGAACTTCTCCATGCTCTGCTTTTGTCTCAGCTTCTCCATGTTCTGCTTCTGCCTCAGCTTCTGCATTCTCTGCATTGCTATGCACTCTTCTTGTTGGGCTGAAAACTGGAGGCGGACTAGCTTTTGGATGATTCACAACATCATCCTCACTAAGGTTAGCACAGAAGCTATCATCGTGATCCAAATATATGCTGAAAAAGTAGTGACCAATATCAAGAAACATTAGGATTCTGCCAGCCTGTTCATCATCAATAATTGCCCTGAGACCATTTGTGCCAAGTGTAAGGATGGGGACACAGTAGAAAACCTTAACCCTCCCTCTCAACTAATAACCTTTTTCTTCCACAAGTTTTCAATCATAATAGGAGACTAGGTGACCCTTTCTACTTGATCATACCAAATGGCACGTCCATCTACATAAGAACGGCTCCTGCCTTCGCCAACAAAAAATCCACCATGGTGGATCTGCGCCGAAAAATTACTGCGTCGACGACCTCACAGAACAACAACAGTAGTATATGCATCACAATCGATGAGAGCTTAAATTTGGTTACCTCTCAAAATCCCTAAGCCCCAGTTCCCTTAACCCCCAATTCCTGAGTGAAAACGCTCGAACAATTGGTCCTACCTTGCAACTAGAACACATCTTAGATGGAAATGCGGCCCTAAAAGGAGGTCTTTTGACGATCAAAACTCACAAAGAGGATTGTGTTCCATGGGGGGCGGATACTTACTATACACAGGGGGTGGCGCCCCTTCTGCACGACGAACAGGGGTCATCCCCGATGCCTACCATGAGAAGAACACGCACGGTGGGGTGTCGCCTGTGCAACCGATGAGGAGCTCCACGGCTCAACTTGGCTGCACCGTCGACGATCGACAGGGGCGGCGTCGCCTATGCAGCCATTCCCCTATTTCCAATCGAAGACGAAGAGGCGACGTGAGTGGAGGAGGGGTGAATGGGTGGATTCCATGATGGCCAGGGGGCTAAATGCAAGATATCGACGGCAATGCCTCCGCGGTTCGCCACCTTGCCTGGACGACCTGTCAACATGTGGTCAACAGCGTTGTACCCACCGTGTATGTGCTACAGTAATGGTATTTTCACGTCACATCGTATTCACTGACCATATCGAGCGTGACCATGAGTGTATTTATATCTTCCCAAATTGCGCCAGCCACCTCTCGTCTAGTCATGGAGCCGCCACACCCAACCAGAGCTCCAACGATGCGCCTGTGACCGAAGCGATGGCAGGAGCGCTTGACCTCTTTCACTCCGGCGGCCGAACCACCCAGATCCCGCGTCATCTTCCACTCCGGCGGCTAGAGCACCTCGAGTTTGTGCAACACCAGATCTACCGAGGACGCGGTCCTCGTCCACGGATCTGGCTGGTGTAAAATGCATGAAGAAACACCATGCGGATGGACTTGTGGAATCATTTGATGCTTGCAAACCATGCCTCATGGGAAAGATGACTAAGACTCCGTTCTCTGGAACAATGGAGCGAGCCACTGGCTTATTGGAAATAATACATACCGATGTATGTGGCCGATGAGTGTTGAGGCTCGCGGCGGGTATCGTTATTTTCTGACCTTCACAGATGATTTGAGAAGATATGGGTATTAATTTCTACTAAATGGAAAACAAGTCCGAAACATTTGAAAAGTTCAAAGAATTTCGGAGTGAAGTGGAGAATCATCGTAACAAGAAAATAATGTTTCTACGATCTGATCGCACAGGTAATTATTTGAGTTGCGAGTTTGGCCTTCATTTAAAAAAACGTGGAATAGTTTCACAACTCACGCCACCTCAAACATCATAGCATAATGATGTGTCCAAACATCGTAACCGTACTTTATTAGATATGGTGCGATCTATGATGTCTCTTACTGATTTACCACTATCATTTCGGGGTTATGCATTAGAGACAAATGCATTCACGTTAAATAGGGCATCGTCTAAATCCCTTGAGACGACACCATATGAACTGTGGTTTGGCAAGAAAGCTAAGCTGCCATTTCTTAAAGTTTGGGGTTGTGATGCTTATGTGAAAAAGCTTCAGCCTGATAAGCTCGAACCCAAATCGGAGAAGTGCGTCTTCATAGGATACCCAAAAGAAACTATTGGGTACACCTTCTACCACAGATCCGAAGGCAAGATCTTTGTTGCTAACAACAGATCCTTTCTAGAGAAGGAGTTTCTCTCGAAAGAAATGAGTGGGAGGAAAGTAGAACTTGCTGAGGTAATTGTACCTTCTCTCAGATTGAAAAGTAGCTCATCACAGAAAACCGTTCCCGTGATGGCTACACCAACCAGAGAGGAAGCTAATGATAATGATAATGAAACTTCGGATCAAGGTACTACCGAACCTTGTAGGGCAATTAGAGCACGTTCGACACCAGAGTGGTACGGTAACCTTGTCCTGGAAGTCATGCTAGTAGACCATGACGAACCTACGAACGATGTTGAACTGATGATGAGCCCATATTCTGCAAAATGGCTTGAGGTCATGAAATCTGAGATAGGATCCATGTATGAGAACAAAGTATGAACTTTGGTTAACTTGCCTGATGATCGGCAAGCCATAGAGAATAAATGGATCTTTAGGAAGATGACTGACGCTGATGGTAATGTTACTGTCTACAAAGCTTGACTTGTCGCGAAAGGTTTTCGACAAGTTCAAGGAGTTGACTACGATGAGACTTTCTCACCCGTAGCGATGCTTAAGTCTGCCCGAATAATGTTAGCAATTGCCGCATCTTATGATTATGAAATCTTGCAAATGGATGTCAAAACTGCATTCCTTAATGGATTTCTCAAAGAAGAGTTGTATATGATGCAACCAGAAGGTTTTGTCGATCCTAATAGTGCTAACAAAGTGTGCAAGTTCCATCGATCCATTTATGGACTGGTGCAAGCATCTCAAAGCATATGGTTTTTACAGACTTATGGTGAAGCATGTATTTACAAGAAAGTGAGTGGGAGCTATGTAGCATTTCTAATATTATATGTGGATGACATATTGTTGATTGGAAATGATGTAGAATTTCTGGATAGCGTACAAGGATACTTGAATAAGAGTTTTTCAATGAAAGACCTCGGTAAAGCAGCTTATATATTGGGCATCAAGATCTATAGAGATAGATCAAGACGCTTAATAGGACTTTCACAAAGCACATACCTTGATAATGTTTTGAAGAAGTTTAAAATGGATCAGTCAAAGAAGGAGTTCTTGTCTGTATTGTAAGGTGTAAAGTTGAGTAAGACTCAAAGCCCAACCACGGCATAAGCTAGAGAGAGAATGAAAGTCATTCCCTATGCCTCAGCCATAGGTTCTATAAAGTATGCCATGCTGTGTACCAGACCTATTGTGTACCTTGCCATGAGTTTAGCAAGGGGGTACAATATTGATCCAGGAGTAGATCACTGGACAGCGGTCAAAATTATCCTTGGAGGAATAAGGAAATATTTCTCGGTTATGGAGGTGATAATGAGTTTGTCGTAAAGAGTTACATCGATGCAAACTTTGACACTGATCTGGATGACTCAAAGACTCGATCTGGATACATATTGAAAGTGGGAGAAATAAGCTAGAGTAGCTGCATACAGAGCATTGTAAACATAGATATTTGCGAAAATACATACAGATGTGAATGTGGCAGACCCGTTGACTAAAACTTCTGTCACAAGCAAAACATGATCACACCTTAGTACTCTTTGGGTGTTAATTACATAGCGATGTGAACTAGATTATTGACTCTATTAAACCCTTTGAGTGTTGGTCACATGGCGATGTGAACTACGGGTGTTAATCACATACAGATGTTGGTGTTAAATCACATGGCGATGTGAACTACATTATTGACTCTAGTGCAAGTGGGAGACTTAAGGAAATATGCCCTAGAGGCAATAATAAAGTTGTTATTTTATATTTCCTTATATCATGATAAATGTTTATTATTCATGCTAGAATTGTATTAACAGGAAACTTAATGCATGTGTGTATACATAGACAAAACACCGTGTCCCTAGTAAGCCTCTACTAGACTAGCTCGTTAATCAAAGATGGTCAAGTTTCCTAACCATGGACATGTGTTGTCATTTGATCAACGAGATCACATCATTAGGAGAATGATGTGATGGACAAGACCCATCTGTTAGCTTAGCATATTGATCATTCTATTTTGTTGCTATTGCTTTCTTACTGTCATATACATATTCCTTTGACTATGAGATTATGCAACTCCCGGATACCGGAGGAATACCTTGTGTGCTATCAAACGTCACAACGTAACTGGGTGATTATAAAGATGCTCTACAGGTATCTACGAAGGTGTTTGTGGGGTTGGCATAGATCAATATTAGAATTTGTCACTCCGAGTATCAGAGAGGTATCTCTGGGCCCTCTCGGTAATACACATCATAATAGCCTTGCAAGCAATGTGACTAATGAGTTAGTTGTGGGATGATGTATTACGAAACGAGTAAAGAGACTTGCCGGTAACGAGATTGAACTAGGTATGAAGATACCGATGATCGAATCTCGGACAAGTAACATACCGATGACAAAGGGAATAACGTATGTTGTCATTACGGAACGACCAATAAAGATCTTCATAGAATATGTGGGAACCAATATGAGAATCCAGGTTCCACTATTGGTTATTGACCGGAGAGGTGTCTCGGTCATGTCCACATAGTTCTCGAATCCGTAGGGTCCGCACGCTTAGCGTTCGATAATGATTTTGTATTACATTCGTTATGTGATTTGGTGACCGAATTTTGTTCGAAGTCCCGGATGAGATCACGGACATGACGAGGAGTCTCGAAATAGTCAACAAGTAAAGATTGATATATAGGACGATGATATTCGGACATCGGAAGTGTTTCGGGATGCACCGGGTACTTATCGGGTCACCGGAAGGGGTTGCGGGCACAACTAAGCAGCAGGGAGGAGACTACTAACGTGAAGGCTTGCACTCGCACGGACTAGGTTGTCCCCATGTATCTGTGCACCTACAAATGTGATCTACCACCACCTACGCGCATCGCCACTAGTTTTTCATTACCAATTATGGGCATGTCTATTGGGGACTATATATGTAACAAAGAATTCACCTCATCAACTACCAACGTGTACCAAAGCATTGTATAATCCTCCGATCGGCTCATCCAGCCAGAATGCACTCCGTGTTGGGGCAAAATAAGCCAGGGCTGGGTCGTGGTGTTCGTGCACCTGACGGCCGCGTCGAGTGCACGCGTGCGTGCGCGCGCTGGAGGCGTGACCGAGCCCAGCTAGGCGGACTAGGACGTGTGTGTGTGCATCGTAGGGGGTGCGTGCATGCGTGCGTGCGTGTGTCTGTTAGAAGCAGCGATCGGTGCGGAGGTGCGTGGGTGCGCACGGAGCGCGCGAGCTGGGAGCGTGGCGTGTGGGGTCGTGGGAGGCTGGCTGCATGTCTGTGCGCGTGTATAAGAGTCCCCGATCCCTCCTGTGTATCGCTGTGGTGTTTTCGAGTTCGTGCTCGACGGGAATACAGGCGAGCCGTAGTTGCGGCGAAGGTGTTTGTGCGCCGGCATATCTCCTGTGTTCATCCACTCTCCTTCCAAGCGTATCTCCGGTGATCGCCGTCGACGAGGGGTTCCTTTTTTGCTGACATTTGGTATCAGAGCATCGGGTTCGGAGGAGCTCGCCGGAGGACATGGCATTGGTTCCACACGGCGGCGGAGGCAGCACGGGCGGATCGGTGGCTATGGGGATGCCGGTGCTCGCGCCGGACGGCTACACCGTGTGGGCGATCAAGGCGCAGGCGATCCGTGATGCCCACACACTGCGGGAAGCGGTGGCGCCGGCGGGCGACGCGGCGGTGAACGCCAAGAAGTGCAAGACGGCGCGGGCGCTCCTCCTGTCGGGGCTGTCGGAGGACGTGCTGCTCTCGGTGGCGACGAAGCCCACCACCAGAGAGGTATGGGACTCTCTGAAGGTGCGTTTCGTCGGCGCCGAGCGGGTGCGCGCGGCGAGGAGGGCGACGCTGCGCGGCGAGCTCGATCGGCTGAAGATGGAGGACGGTGAGACCCTGGACGCGTACGCCGGGCGGCTTGCGGGCATGGCGGCGCGGTTCGCAAGCTTGGGGGAGACGCTGGATGATGAGGCGCTCGTGAAGAAGCTTCTGGACACCGTCCCGGATCGCTTGTTCCCCATCGTCGCCGGCATCGAACAGTTCTGTGACACGGCGACCATGACGTTCGACGAGGCGCTCGGGCGGCTACGTGCGTTCGAGGAGCGGGTGCAACGTCGCGGACAAGATGGCGGCGGGCGTGGTGGGGAGCAGCTCATGCTCACCATGGAGCAGTGGCGTGCTCGGGAGCGCCGGCGAGGCGGCACTCGCGACGACGACGACGACCAGAGGAGCGAGGCGTCGGGCAGCGGAAGAGGGCGCCGAGGATGCTGCTACAACTGTGGACAGAGGGGGCACTTCAAGCGCGAGTGCACCCGGCCGAAGAAGGAAGCAGCGGCGGCGGAGCAGGCACTGCTGGCGCACGCTGGTGACGACCTCTGTTAGAAGGGAGAGAGAGATTGGTGGAATAGTTTTATTCGTTGTATTGCTTGAGCCTCGTGGGCATATATATAGGAGTACATGATCAACTTGGAGTACAAGACAAGCCAGAATAATTCCTAGTCTATCTTATGTTTCCTAACTAGGTGAGGAGTGCGGCGGCGGTGCTCGAAGTAGGCGAAGAACCCTGACAGCGTGACGAAGACCGGCGCGGACGGTGGCGTTCCCGCGCCAAAGAGAGACGGCGCGGCGCATACCACGAGAAGTCGACGCGCGGTGACGGCAGAGTGGACCGTGGGCCACGGCGCTACGGCCCGAAGGGGCGACGCAGCGGCGGCAGGGGGGTCGGGGTGACGGCGGAAGACCTCGGGGCGGTGGCGAGGACCGCGGGCCGCGACGCTGCGGCCCGAAGGGGCGACGCAACGGCGGTTCACGAGTCGGTGCAACCGCGTGGACGGCCTCGGGACGGCGGCGTGGACGGCGTGCCACGCTCGCTACGGCCCGACGGGGCGACGCAGCGGCGGCGCGAGGGTCGGTGCAGCCACGGGGACGGCCTGGAGCGGACGGCCCCGGAGCGGCGATGGACCGCGGGCCGCGGCACTACGGCCCGAAGGGGCGACGCAGCGGTGACGCGGGTCGGTGCTGCTGTGAGGAGAACCACGTGGCGGCGGCGCTGCGGCCCGACGGGGCGACGCAGCGGCAGCCCGATGCTCGATCGGTGGAGAGGCGCGCTGAACTCGGGGACGATCTTCACGGGACCTGCGGAGGCGCGCGTAACCAACGGGCCAGGTCGGTCGCGCGGCGTAGATGAGGCGGCTCGCGGCGGCGGGCGGGTGATCAATCCGATCGCGCGCGAGGTCGGGGACGCCGCTCGATGGAGGAGTGGTGGCGGCGGAGTCCGGGATGAGGCCGGCGACGACAGACGGCCGGAGACGTCAGCACCGGCACCCGGGCTGCCAAAACAGCGCCGACGCCCGGGCAGCGAGGCCCGAACGACCAACGGAGCAGCGGCGCCCGAGTTGAGGCGGCCGACGAGCTTGATGCAGCCGTGGACGAGGCCGGCGAGGTAGACCGCCGAGCCGCCGTGCAGACGCGGCGGAGGCGGGTGACGTGGATCGATGGGCGGGCTGGCGCGCGAGCGTCGGCTATGATTGGCCGACGCATGGCGCGAGGCCGTCGGGTCGCGGCGATGCAGGTGTGTCCCGGTCGGTGCAGGGCGATGACGACCGGCGCAGGGCGACGGGCGGACCGACGCGCGGACGGCGGCTGGCCCGGACGGGCCGCCTCGGCGCGCGTGGCCACCGGGTCGGAGGAGAGGCCGGCTGGTCGCGCCGGGGTCGGAGTAGAGGCGCACGGGGATCGACGGCGGCGGCGGGCGACGCAAACCGATCACGAATAGATCGGAAAACCAAAAAGAAAAAACGCCGATCAAAAACGACCGGCGAGAGAGCGAAAAACCCGGAGCAAGGGCTCGGGAAAAAGACTCTCTAGGGCAGCCGGCCAACACGGCCGGCGGACGAACCCTAGGTACGGGCGGCGCGGCCCCCGGCGGCGGTCATGGAGGCCGACCGCCCCGGGGGCGGCGCGCGGGTGCGGAAGCGGCAACGGCTAGGGTTTAGGATCGACTTGCGATAGATACCATGTTAGAAGGGAGAGAGAGATTGGTGGAATAGTTTTATTCGTTGTATTGCTTGAGCCTCGTGGGCATATATATAGGAGTACATGATCAACTTGGAGTACCAGACAAGCCAGAATAATTCCTAGTCTAACTAATCACGATACTCAACAACCTCGACGGTCCGGCACTCCTCTGAGCCATGGCTTAGGGGGTGATTGTTGGGGCAAAATAAGCCAGGGCTGGGTCGTGGTGTTCGTGCACCTGACGGCCGCGTCGAGGGCACGCGTGCGTGCGCGCGCTGGAGGCGTGACCGAGCCCAGCCAGGCGGACTAGGACGTGTGTGTGTGCGTCGTAGGGGGTGCGTGCGTGCGTGTGTCTGTTAGAAGCAGCGATCGGTGCGGAGGAGCGATAGATCTGCGCGCGAGACTCGGCCGCGCGAGCGCGTGGGTGCGCGCGGAGCGCGCGAGCTGGGAGCGTGGCGCGTGGGGTCGTGGGAGGCTAGCTGCATGTCTGTGCGCGTGTATAAGAGTCCCCGATCCCTCCTGTGTATCGCTGTGGTGTTTTCGAGTTCGTGCTCGACGGGAATACAGGCGAGCCGTAGTTGCGGCGAAGGTGTTTGTGCGCCGGCATATCTCCTGTGTTCATCCACTCTCCTTCCAAGCGTGTCTCCGGTGATCGCCGTCGACGAGGGGTTCCTTTTTTGCTGACACTCCGATCGGCTCCTCTCCTATGTATGAATGGCCTCGACTTCGTGCACATGCGATCGGCTCTGTTTCTTCCCACCTCACTGTTTGTCAAATCAATCTCGCTCCTAATCATGCCATGGATGTCTGGTTCTCAACCTCACTGCTGCAGATCATGGTGTACCCACAGCTCGCATTTCCATCATGTGCCGTGCGACTCCACACCACCCAACCTCGCACGCCTACCGTCGTTGCTCCCACACCCGCGTGTTGATGGCCTCCCTGTTGGTGTTGAACTGGAAAGATGTACCGGCATATACGCTGCCGGGAAGTTTGCAGGTATTTGACGGCGACAACGGTTCTAGCTCACGACGGAGAAACCGTGGAGGAAGTGCTTGACCTGTGACCTGGTGGTCGAGTAAACGGCAGCCAACAAGGGCGGGCTCTTTTTTGTCACTTTCCATTGTCCAGAAGCACACTTCCTGCCGGCGAGGAGTTCTCTTGCAAGCAGGCATCATTTAATTAGTTCGCTCATTAGCACTGGTGATTAGAGATTGTTTGGATTCATCACATGGCTAGTTTCATGTCTCGCTGCCCTCGACAAGGACGGCCCGCTGATGCTGGGCTCGCATGGCCATGGCCGTCGTGCCGGCCACTGGATATACATGAATAAATCCGATAAATACATAAGCTGGATGGGAGCCGATTGGAATTTGTTCTAGCTCGAAGACTCGTGCAGAGGGAATCCGGGCTGACTCTGTGGGAAGATGGTTGTTGATGGGATCTGGTATGCACTGATCGACGTTTGGAGAGGGGTTCCACATTTTTTTCCCATAAAAATATGGTGAGGTTAGGAATAAACTGAGAAAATACAAGGAAATCGGCTAACCAAACAAAGATACATCAGCAGGATTTTATACCACGTGCAAATAATGTAGAGAAAATGATTGTGTTGACATCGGATTTTGGCAAGGTACAAAAGGCAAGTAAGATGGCCTCAAGTGAAAGAGTTTTCAGCATGCAAAGTTTCAGGTCGCCGAGTGGAATAACTTTGATGTTTAATTCATCGCCATTCGACCTTATCTCGGTGGCTGAAGTTGTACTCCGAGTGACAAAATTCAACATTCCGAGTGGTTTTCGGCCGATCATGCCTTCAAGACGACCTCGGATGAAGGAGTATTCTAAAGGAATTGTCTTCGTCTCGTCGAGGCAATCGATTTTGATATATAAATCATCTCAATCCGAGTTCATATGCAAAAGTTAGAGGCAATACACTGCAGGCCGAAGCTGAATGGAAATATGGCGCAAAGTACCACACGCCCTGTCTGATGGGTCGCACGAGCAATTCGGCCCTAAAGAAGTCCTTGAATCGGAAAAACTTCTACACGAGAAAGTTTCGTCTCGTCGAGCCAATCGATTTTCATATATAATTCGTCTCAATCCGAGGTCGTATGAGACTTGGGGAGACAAATCAAGATCAGGCTATGTTTGTGGTCGAGTGAAAACCAACCAATTGAGTAAAAGGTTAAAAACCTACCGATCGAGTAAAAGGTCGAGTGAAAACCTACCGATCGAGTAAAAGGTCGACTGAAAACCTACCGATCGAGTAAAAGATTGTCTTCCGACTGAAAATATGGTCATCATTTGTCTTCCGAGTGAAAATATAGTAAAGTCCAGTTGGACCATCCGAGTGAAAGACTCTAATATCCGAGTGGATGAGCTCAAATCCGAGTGAAACTGAACATGTACCCAGAAGTTTATCAAGATGATTTCGGGTGAAGAAGTGTTCAATACAGAAGTTGTGCGTATCATCAAGACGTTAAACTTTGGTTTTGGAGTCATTGTCATCAGAGATAGTATATGGCCTGCAAATTCACTACATGACTCGGATAATTCAGTCTACCGCAAGACCGAGTCCGATTGGAAGGTAAAGACGACCTCGAAAAGTATTCAAGATGGCCTTATTTGAAAAAGTGATCAACATGAGAGTTGTTCGTATCGTCGAGGCACACAAGTTTAATATTTGGGCCATCTTGATCAGAGGTCATATGGAGGCTCGGCGGCCTGCACAAGGAGGAAGACAGAAGTTGGGCCAGATTCAGACTGAATCCAAGTTGGAATAGAACTAGGACTCTAGGACGCGAATTGATGTAATTTTTCTTGTAAGGAAAGCCTAGATGAATCCTTTACTTGTACGGGAAGTCCAGCCGCCTCTTATATATGTTGGGGGTGACGGCCGATTGAACAACACACAATCGAACAAATCAATATACTACTTTTTCCTGTCTACTTTTTATCTCTCCACCGTTTTTCTCTCTCATTCTTCGCTGTTCTTCGTGTTTGAGAGCTGCGAATCCCGAGGCTCTAGGGGCGAGCGAATCGACCTAGGGCAGCCCATAGCCGCCGCAATCCCTGACGGGGTCCCTCCCGGGTGCGCGGGGTTTCGGGTCTGCAAAAGCACCCGCCGACTGTCTTGCGTATCGCGCTGTTGGTCGGGTCTCCTTCGACGTGAGCTGCAGTGCATCACCCCCGGCGTCGAGGGTATACGTGACGTGTTCGTGTGTCAACACACTTTTTGGCGACTCCGCTGGGGAACGAAGATCAATCATCATCATCCACCATGTCCGATCTTCCCAAGCCATCTGAGGTAGACGCCGATAACATCATTAAGCCCAGTCTTGATGAGATATCGGCCGATCATCGCCAAATCTATGAGGAGTACAAGAAGGCGCGCGAGGAGAAGGACTTGCAGGAGTTCCTTGCAAAGTTCAAGAAGGATCGCCAAGGCAACATTACTCCGATTGAAGAAATCAAGTTCCCTCCTCTTCAAGCCGAGCAGGTTAAACCCTCTGTAAGTACTACCTTTTCTCCTGAGCAGTGGGCTGAGATTGAAAGCGTATTGCTGATGGTAACAATCTAGTATATCAAACTTTCATAGAAAATACTAATGCTCGGAAGAATACATCTCAATCGACTAGTGGTAATAATGGTGTACCTGATAGTGTGCAAAACCCTAATCTGGCTTTACCTATCTCATCGGCGCCCCCCGTGCCGATGACTTATTTTCCTACCCAAACAAATTAGATTGTGGCTGCACCCATTAATCCTATTATGAGCATGCCAAGTTCGGTGGTAACGCCGAACCCAACCTTACCTACAGCTACAACCACTCGACCACTAGCAAATTATGGGTCGACATACCTGCCACAATTCTTACCTACAGCTAGTAACCTTACTCCTCCTATGCCAATGCCACCAGCTTCATCGTCTACTATGGATGATGGTTTAGCTAATCTTAGAGAGGAGATGGATAAGATGCTTCGAGAGAATTTTGGAGTTGAGTTACCTCGGAATCGGATTTACCAAAAGCCGTACCCCGAGTACTTTGATGCCATCCAGTGCCCTCCAGGATATAAAATTCCAGATTTTGTTAAGTTTAATGGAGAGGGCACAAAAACCACATGGGAGCATGTTAGTCAATATTTAGCACAACTAGGTGAGGCAGGCTCACTAAATGAGTTGAAAGTGCGTTTATTTCCTTTATCATTAACTGGTACCGCATTTTCATGGTTTTCTTCTTTGCCACATGGTTCCATTCGAGTTTGGTCGCAGCTAGAGCAGAAATTTCATGATCACTTTTACAGCGGCGACAATGAACTCAAGTTGTCACATCTAACATCGGTTAAACAGAAGCATGATGAATCGGTCTCCGATTACGTCAAAAGATTCAGAGAAACGAAAACCGGTGTTTTAGTTTGGTGATAACCGAGAGAGACTTGGCAGACCTAGTGCTGAGTGGTTTGAGAACTCCCATTAGAGAAAAGCTAGGAGGCTATGAGTTCTTAAATATCAACCAAGTCTTACAAAGGGCTTTGGCTCAGGAAAGCCGAAGCAAAGATCTCAAAGAAGTGCATAGATACAAAATCGATCGTCCGAAGATGAATATGGTGGAATATGATAGTGATCACTCGGACGATGAGGGTGATGTTTTTGCTACCGAATTTGTTTGGCCATCTAAGGCCAAACCCTTTACTTGCAATGATCTGAAAACGATTCATAAGAATCGTGATGAAGAGATGAAGTTTACTTTTAACATTGCTAAGTGTGATAGAATATTTGATGCTTTGCTGCAGGCTAAGATTATTAGAATATCTCATACTTTACCGCCGTTTGAAGAGCTGAAACGGCGTGCTTATTACAAGTATCATAATTCTTTTTCTCATGCTACTAATGATTGCAATGTTTTTCGATGACAGATACAATCGGCCATTAATGATGGACGATTGAACTTTTCTGGGATGCAAGTTGATAAACAGCCCTTTCCAATGAACACCATGGATTTAGAAGGGAGGAAGCTACTCATTCGGCCGGAGGTAGCCGAATCTGCTAATAAAGCTAATGTCATTGTTGGTGAGCCCAGGAAAGTCAAAGAGGACAACAAGGTCTTGGGGAGACAGGTTGTGCTTGATAAGCAACCCGATGGCAAGGAAGTGATCAAAATCACCATCAGGAATCCTACACTCGGGGGGCAACCGCAAGTGCAAGAAAGTACTCGTGTTAAATTTGTCAAGCCCAAGAGTCCAGAAGTTGGCAAGTGGAAGAAGAATGAAGTTAAAGTGCAGCGCAAGCGGATCAAGCCAACTTTTGATATGTTGCTGTCCAAGTATGCTAACCAGTCGGCCGGTTCTAGTTTCAATCGACCCACTCATCTGAAACGACCAAGGTCGCCATCGGTTGATATGTTCAGTTGGTATACAAAACCGAGTGGACCAAGGGCGCAGTTTTCAGAAGAGCAGAGGCAATCTGTGTGGGATCGACTTGATTACTCATATAATGGCCGACTCAACATCGGTGACTATCAGTCGGCTGGTCAAAATATGCGACCAAGTGGAAACTATCCTAGTGTAAGAATGCACCCATGTGGAAGCTATCCGAGTAAAAAATGTGGATGGGTAGATCTCATCCGAGTGAGTTCCATCCGAGTGGATACCATCCGAATGACATCAATCCAAGTGGATTCCATCCAAGTAAAAAGGTGCGCCCGAGTGGAAATTTCATGCATCTGGAAAATCAAAAGGAATGGCGTGTTAAGTCACCAAGTGTTGCAGTAGTTGAGTCAGGAAAAGACAAGGAGAAAATGGATGTCGACTCACTTATTTTGGGCACCAAAATATTCCCCATACATCAGCCGACTGTGCATAACCACTCAACTGAGCCGATACTTGCTATCGCGCCAAGGCACTCGGTTAATGACCATGAAGCAAGCACCAGCCAAGTAAAGGTCAGAGATCCTAAATACACTCAGCCAAAGTGGTGTCCTCTAGGGCTAACAAAGACACAGAAGAGGAAACTACAGAGGTTAAGGAGTCAAGAGATGGCAGAGCAGGAGGCCGAGAAGCAAAGGGATAAGTTGTTCAATGACACTCGGCCCATGGTTCCAGCAAAACAAGTGTGGAGGCCTAAACAAATACAAGATACATCAGCTTCTACATCTATCACAGAAGTGCCTACACCACCCAAGGAGGACGATGTGACAGCTATTACATCGTCTGTGACACTTCTTACCTCTACTTCACTCGGACAGATTTCAGAATCGGTCGATCCACTTGAAGAGGAGGTTGATATGTTGGACTATGAGTCTACGCCGGTTCATGAAGGTATGGATATCAATATGGTGTATTACTTACTTGCTGAGTTTCGTGCTGTAGATGAGGAAGGGGAGGTGGCTCAGCTGGATTTTGGCCCTAAAAATGCAATATTCGAGAAGCCAAAAGAACCAGTAACGCATCTGAAACCGTTATATCTCAGAGGTCATATAAATGGGTCGCCGCTCACTCAGATTCTTGTGGATGGAGGTGCTGTGGTAAATCTTATGCCCTATTCGGTCTTCAAGAAATTGGGTTTGCCTGATGAAGAATTGATCAAGACCAATATGGTGCTCAACGGGTTTGAAGGCAAAGAGAAAACTGAAGCCAAAGGTGTAATGTATGTGGAGCTTACAGTCGGAAGCAAAACTTTGGCCACTGCATTCTTTGTCGCTAAGGTGCAAGGTAACTACAACGTTATACTAGGCCGTGATTGGGTTCATGCAAACCAGTGCGTGCCATCCACTATGCACCAGTTTTTGATTCAGTGGGTTGATGATGAAGTGGAAGTCATTCATGCGGATAACTCGGCCCGTGTTGCTTTGGCCGATGCATCGGTGGATTGGCAACATCCCAATGCTACTTGCTTGACGGGACGTGACTTATCAGAGTTTGATTTTCTCAGCGCAACCAAGAATGGTTTTGTGCCCGTGTCTTTAAAGCCGACTGAATGCAATCGGCTCCAAGGTATGATAGTTTTAAATGGATTCTAATTCCGAGTGGTTACAAAAACGTCTTGTAAAATATCGATCCAGTGAGGACGATATGTATGAGTCTATAGAGGAGTTGGATGACATGGATAAACTTGGACAAGGTTTTACATCGGCTGGTCCATTAGAAGAGATAGATATTGGAGATGGTTCAGTCACTCGACCAACATTTATAAACAAAAATTTGAAAGCCGATTGTAAGGCTAAATTAATTGAGCTATTGAAAGAATATGTTTGTTGCTTTGCATGGGAATATCATGAGATACCAGGGTTGAGCCGAGAGCTAGTGGAACATCGGTTGCCTATAAAAGCCGGTTTTAGACCTTATAAACAGTCGGCCAGAAAGTTTAATCCCAAAACATATGACCGGATCAAGGAAGAGATCGGTCGACTGCTTGAAGCTAATTTCATTCGACCTTGCAGGTATGCCGAGTGGATTTCTAACATTGTCCCAGTGGAGAAGAAGGGATCTGGCAAGTTGAGGGTATGCATTGACTTCAGAGATTTGAATAGGGCTACACCCAAAGATAAGTATCCCATGCCAATAGCCGATATGCTTATTAATGATGCTTCTGGACATAAGGTTATTAGCTTTCTAGATGGTAATGCCGGATACAATCAAATTTTTATGGCCGAAGAGGACATGTACAAAACAGCTTTCCGATGTCCTGGTTTCCTTGGTTTATTCGAGTGGACAGTGATGACATTCGGATTGAAAAATGCTGGGGCCACATATCAGAGGGCTATGAATTTGATTTTTCATGATTTACTTGGTATCATACTTGAAGTTTATATTGATGATATTGTTGTCAAATCGGATGCTTTTGAATCTCACTTGGCCGATTTGCGTTTAGCTTTCGAAAGAATGAAAAAGTATGGACTGAAGATGAATCCTTCGAAGTGTGCATTCGGCGTGTCAGCTGGCAAATTTTTGGGTTTCATTATTCATGAAGATGGCATCGAAATCGATCCCAAAAAGAGAGAGGCCATACGGAAAGTGGAGGCTCCAACATGCAAAAGAGATATGCAAAAGTTCCTTGGCAAGGTCAATTATTTGAGAAGGTTCATAGCTAATCTGTCAGGGAAAGTTGATGCATTTACTCCTATCCTTCGGTTAAAGAATGATGTTGATTTCACTTGGGGGGCAAAACAGCAAGAAGCCTTTGATATGATCAAGAATTATTTGTGCACTCCTCCGGTGATGAAAGTGTTGAGTAACGTAGTAATTTCAAAAAATTTCCTACGCACACGCAAGATCATGGTGATGATACAGCAATGAGGGAAGAGTGTTGTCTACGTACCCTCGTAGACCGAAGCGGAAGCGTTGACGCAACGTAGAGGAAGTAGCCGTACGTCCTCTCGATCCGACCGATCCAAGCACCGTTACTCCGGCACCTCCGAGTTCTTGACACGCGTACAGCTCGATGACACACCCTCGATCTCCAATCCAGTAGAGGCTCCGAGGGAGAGTTCTGTCAGCACGACGGCGTGGTGACGATCTTGATGTTCTCCTGTCGCAGGGCTTCGCCTAAGCACCGCTACAATATGATCGAGGTGTCATATCGTGGAGGGGGGCACCGCACACGGCTAAGGAACGATCAATGATCAACTTGTGTGTTCTAGGGTGCCCTC
>NC_057813.1:757900092-757926036 GCF_018294505.1 Triticum aestivum | reverse complement strand
GGAGGGGGAAACCTACTCCAAGTAGGTTTCCCTCTCTTTTCCTTATCTTATTTGGAGGGGGGAGGAAAGAGTACTAGTATTAGGAAGTAGTACTAGTAGTAGTAATAGGAAGAGGGGGAAGGAGAAAGGAAAGGGGGGGCCGGCCCCCTCCCCAATTCGGATTGGGCTTGGGGGGGCGCGCCCCCTTCTCTTGCTCCTTCTCTCTTCCTCCTACATGGGCCCAATAAGGCCCATATACCTCCCGGGGGGTTCCGGTAACCTCCCGGAGCTCCAAACTTCTCCGGAACCTTCCCGGTGTCCAAATATATCCGTCCAATATATCAATCTTTATGTCTCGACCATTTCGAGACTCCTCGTCATGTCCGTGATCATATCCGGGACTCCGAACAAACTTCGGTACATCAAAATACATAAACTCATAATATAATTGTCATCGAAACCTTAAGCTTGCGGACCCTACGGTTCGAGAACAATGCAGACATGACCGAGACACGTCTCTAGTCAATAACCAATAGCGGGACCTGGATGTCCATATTGGTTCCTACATATTCTACGAAGATCTTTATCGGTCAAACCGCATAACAACATACTTTGTTCCCTTTGTCATCGGTATGTTACTTGCCCGAGATTTGATCGTCGGTATCCAATACCTAGTTCAATCTCATTACCGGCAAGTCTCTTTACTCGTTCTGTAATACGTCATCTCATAACTAACTCATTAGTTACATGCTTGCAAGGCTTAAGTGATGAGTATTACCGAGAGGGCCCAGAGATACCTCTCCGACAATCAGAGTGACAAATCCTAATCTCGAATTATGCCAACTCAACATGAACCTTTGGAAACACCTGTAGAGCACCTTTATAATCACCCAGTTACGTTGTGACGTTTGGTAGCACACAAAGTGTTCTTCCGGTACACGGGAGTTGCACAATCTCATAGTTGCAGGAACTTTGTATAAGTCATGAAGAAAGTAATAGCAGTATACTAAACGATCAAGTGCTAGGCTAACAGAATGGGTCAAGTCAATCACATCATTCTCCTAATGATGTGATCTCGTTAATCAAATGACAACTCTTTTGTCCATGGCTAGGAAACATAACCATCTCTGATAAACGAGCTAGTCAAGTAGAGGCATACTAGTGACACTATGTTTGTCTATGTATTCACACATGTATTATGTTTCCGGTTAATACAATTCTAGCATGAATAATAAACATTTATCATGAAATAAGGAAATAAATAATAACTTTATTATTGCCTCTAGGGCATATTTCCTTCAGTCTCCCACTTGCACTAGAGTCAATAATATAGTTCACATCGCCATGTGATTTAACACCAATATTCATATCTGTATATGATTAACACCCATAGTTCACATCATCATGTGACCAACATCCAAAGGGTTTACTAGAGTCAATAATCTAGTTCACATCGCTATGTGATTAACACCCAAAGAGTACGAAGGTGTGATCATGTTTTGCTCGTGAGAGAAGCTTAGTCAACGGGTCTGTCACATTCAGATCCGTATGTATTTTGCAAATATTTTATGTCCACAATGCTCTGCACGGAGCTACTCTAGCTAATTGCTCCCACTTTCAATATGTATCCAGGTTGAGACTTAGAGTCATCTGGATCAGTGTAAAAGTTTTCACTGATGTAACTTTTACAACAAACTCTTTTATCACCTCCATAATCGAGAAACATCTCCTTAGTCCTTACTAAGGATATTCTTGACCAATGTCCAGTGATCTACTCCGAGATCACTATTGTACTCCCTTGCCAAATTCAGAGCAAGGTATACAATAGGTCTGGTACATAGCATAGCATACTTTATAGAACCTATGACTGAGGCATAGGGAATGACTTTTCATTCTCTTTCTATTTTCTGCTGTGGTCGGGATTTGAGTCTTACTCAATTTCATACCTTTGCAACACAGGCAAGAACTCTTTCTTTGACTGTTCCATTTTGAACTATTTCAAAATCTTGCCAAGGTATGTACTCATTGAAAATCTTATCAAGCGTCTTGATCTATCTCAATAGATCTTGATGCTCAATATGTAAGTAGCTTTTACTGAGGTCTTTTCTTTTTAAAGAACTCCTTTAAAACACTCCTTTATGCTTCGCAGAAAAATTCTACATCATTTTTGATCAACAATATGTCACTCACATATACTAATCAGAAAAGCTGTAGTGCTCCCACTCACTTTATTGTAAATACAGGCTTCATCGTAAGTCCATATAAAACTATATGCTTTGATCAACTTATCAAAGCGTATATTCCAACTCCGAGATGCTTGCACCAGTCCATAGATGGATTGCTGGAGCTTGCACATTTTTTAGCACCTTTAGGATTGACAAAACCTTCTGGTTGCATCATATACAACTCTTCTTTAATAAATCCATTAAGGAATGCAGTTTTGACATCCATTTGCCAGATTTCATAAAATGTGGCAATTTCTAACATGATTCAGACAGACTTAAGCATCGATACGAGTGAGAAAATCTCATCGTATTCAACACCTTGAACTTGTTGAAAACCTTTCGCAACAAGTCGAGCTTGGTAGATAGTAATACTACTATCAGTGTCCGTCTTCCTCTTGAAGATCCATTCATTTAACATGGCTTGCTGATCATCGAGCAAGTTAATCAAAGTCCATACTTTGTTCTCATACATGGATCATATCTCAGATTTTATGGCCTCGAGCCATTTCGCGGAATCTGGGCTCATCATCGCTTCCTCATAGTTCGTAGGTTCATCATGGTCTAGTAACATGACTTCCAGAACATGATTACTACACCACTCTGGTGCGGATCTTACTCTAGAAGACCTACTAGGTTCTGTAGTAACTTGATCTGAAGTTTCATGATCAATATCATTCGCTTCCTCACTTATTGGTGTATTTGTCACAGGAACTGATTTCTGTGATGAACTACTTTCCAATAAGGGAGTAGGTACAGTTACCTCATCAAGTTCTACTTTCCTCCCACTCACTTCTTTCGAGAGAAACTCCTTCTCTAGAAAGGATCTATTATCAGCAACAAATTTGTCTTCGGATCTGTGATAGAAGGTGTACCCAACAATTTCCTTTGGGTATTCTATGAAGACGCACTTCTCCGATTTGGGTTCGAGCTTATCAAGTTGAAAAACCTTTTTTCATATAAGCATCGCAACTCCAAACTTTAAGAAACGACAGATCAGGTTTACTGCTAAACCATAGTTCATACGGTGTCGTTTCAACGGATTTAGATGGTGCCCTATTAAACGCGAATGCAGCTGTCTTTAATGCATAACCCCAAAACGATAGTGGTAAACTGATAAGAGATATCATAGATCGCACCATATCTAGTAAAGTACGATTACGACGTTCGGACACACCATTACATTGTGGTGTTCCAGGTGGCGTGAGTTTGTGAAACTATTCCACATTGTTTTAATTGAAGACCAAACTCGTAACTCAAATATTCGTCTCCACGATCAGATCGCAGAAACTTTATTTTCTTATTACAATGATTTTCCACTTCACTCTGAAATTCTTTGAACCTTTCAACTATTTCAGACTTATGTTTCATCAAGTAGATATACCCATATCTGCTCAAATCATCTTGTGAAGGTCAGAAAATAATGATACTTGCCACGAGCCTTCATACTCATTGGTCTGCATACATTAGTATGTATTATTTCCAATAAGTCGGTAGTTCGTTCCATTGTTCCGAAGATCGGAGTTTTAGTCATCTTGCCCAAAAGGCATGGTTCGCAAGCATCAAATGATTCATAACCAAGTGATTCCGAAAATCCATCTTTATGGAGTTCCTTCATGCGCTTTACACCGATATGACCCAAACGGCAGTGCCACCAATAAGTTGCACTATCATTATTAACTTTGCATATTTTGGCCTCAATATTATGAATATGTGTATCACTACGATCGAGATCCAACAAACTATTTTCATTGGGTGTATGACCATTGAAGGTTTTATTCATGTAAATAGAACAACAATTATTCTCTGATTTTAAATGAATAACCGTATTGCAATAAACACGATCAAATCATATTCATGCTTAACGCAAACGCCAAATAACATTTATTTAGGTTTAACACTAATCCCGAAAGTATAGGGAGTGTGCGATGATGATCATATCAATCTTGGAACTACTTCCAACACTCATCGTCACTTTCCCTTCAACTAGTCTCTGTTTATTCTGTAACTCCTGTTTCGAGTTACTACCTTAGCAACCGAACAAGTATCAAATACTCAGGGGCTACTATAAACACTAGTAAGGCACACATCAATAATCTGTATATCAAATATACCCTTGTTCACTTTGCCATCCTTCTTATCCACCAAATATTCAGGGTATTTCCGCTTCCAGTGACCATTTCCTTTACAGTGTAAACACTCAGTTTCAGGCTATGGTCCAGCTTTGGGCTTCTTTGTAGGAGTGACAACTTGCTTGTCTTTCCACTTGAAGTTCCCTTTCTTTCCCTTTGCCCTTCTCTTGAAACTAGTGGTCTTGTCAATCATCAACACTTGATGCTTTTTTTCTTGATTTCTACCTTCGTCGATTTCAACATCACGAAGCGCTCGGAAATCATTTTCGTCATCCCTTGCATACTATAGTTCATCACGAAGTTCTAGTAACTTAGTGATGGTGACTAGAGAATTCTGTCAATCACTATCTTATCTGGAAGATTAACTCCCACTTGATTCAAGCGATTGAAGTACCCAGAGAATCTGAGCACATGCTCACTAGTTGAGCGATTCTCCTCCATCTTTTAGCTTTAGAACTTGTCGGAGACTTCATATCTCTCAACTCGGGTATTTGCTAGAAATATTAACTTCAACTCCTGGAACATCTCATATGGTCCATGACGTTCAAAACATCTTTGAAGTCCCGATTCTAAGCCGTTTAAGCATGGTGCACTAAACTATCAAGTAGTCATCCTTTTGAGCTAGCCAAACGTTCATAACGTCTCCATCTGCTCCTACAATAGGTTTGTCACCTAGCGGTGCTTTAAGGACATAATTCTTTTGTGCAGCAATGAGGATAAACCTCAGATCACGGATCCAATCCGCATCATTGCTACTAACATCTTTCAACACAATTTTCTCTAGGAACATATCAAAATAAACATATGAAAGCAACAACGCAAGGTATTGATCTACAACATAATTTGCAAAATACTACCAGGACTAAGTTCATGATAAATTTAAGTTCAATTAATCATATTACTTAAGAACTCCCACTTAGATAGACATCTCTCTAGTCATCTAAGTGATCACGTGATCCAAATCAACTAAACCATAACCGATCATCACGTGAGATGGAGTAGTTTTCAATGGTGAACATCACTATGTTGATCATATCTACTATATGATTCACGCTCGACCTTTCGGTCTCTGTGTTCCGAGGCCATATCTGCATATGCTAGGCTCGTCAAGTTTAACCTGAGTATTCTGCGTGTGCAAAACTGGCTTGCACCCGTTGTAGATGGACGTAGAGCTTATCACACCCGATCATCACGTGGTGTCTCGGCACGACAAACTTTGGCTACGGTGCATACTCAGGGAGAACACTTCTTGATAATTAGTGAGAGATCATCTTAAAATGCTACCGTCAAACAAAACATAATAAGATGCATAACAGATAAACATCATATGCAAAATATGTGACATGATATGGCCATGATCATCTTGCGCCTTTGATCTCCATCTCCAAAGTACTGTCATGATCTCTATCATCACCGGCACGACACCATGATCTTCATTATCTTGATCTATATCAATGTGTCATCACATGGTCGTCTCACCAACTATTGCTCTTGCAACTATTGTTATCGCATAGCGATAAAGTAAAGCAATTATTTGGCACTTGCATCTTATGCAACAAAGAGACAACCATAGAGCTTCTCCCAGTCACCGATAACTTCAACAAAACATGATCATCTTATACAACAACTTATATCTCATCACATCTTGACCATATCACATCACAACATGCCCTGCAAAAACAAGTTAGATGTCCTCTACTTTGTTGTTGCAAGTTTTACGTGGCTGCTACGGGCTTAAGCAAGAACCAATCTCACATACGCATCAAAACCACAACGATAGTTTGTCAAATAGACTCCGTTTTAACCTTCACAAGGACCGGGCGTAGCCACACTCGGTTCAACTAAAGTTGGAGAAACTGACACCCGCCAGCCACCTGTGTGCAAAGCACGTCGGTAGAACCAGTCTCGCGTAAGCGTACGTGTAATGTCGGTCCGGGCCGCTTCATCCAACAATACCGCCGAACCAAAGTATGACATGCTGGTAGGCAGTATGACTTATATCGTCCACAACTCACTTGTGTTCTACTCGTGCATATAATATCAAACCATAAAAACCTGGCTCTGATACCACTGTTGGGTAACCTAGTAATTTCAAAAAATTTCCTACGCACATGCAAGATCATGGTGATGATACAGCAACGAGGGAAGAGTGTTGTCTATGTACCCTCGTAGACCGAAGCGGAAGCGTTGATGCAACGTAGAGGAAGTAGCCGTACGTCCTCCCGATCCGACCGATCCAAGCACCGTTACTCCGGCACCTCCGAGTTCTTGACACGCGTACAGCTCGATGACGCACCCTCGATCTCCAATCCAGTAGAGGCTCCGAGGGAGAGTTCCGTCAGCACGACGGCGTGGTGACGATCTTGATGTTCTCCTGTCGCAGGGCTTCGCCTAAGCACCGCTACAATATGATCAAGGTGTAATATCGTGGAGGGGGGGGGGGGGCACCGCACACGGCTAAGGAACGATCAATGATCAACTTGTGTGTTCTAGGGTGCCCCCCTACCCCCGTATATAAAGGAGGGAGGGAGGAGGTGGCCGGCCCTAGGGGGGCGCGCCATGAGGAGGGGGAAACCTACTCCAAGTAGGTTTCCCTTTCTTTTCCTTATCTTATTTGGATGGGGAAGGAAAGAGTACTAGTATTAGGAAGTAGTACTAGTAGTAGTAATAGGAAGAGGGGGAAGGAGAAAGGAAAGGGGGGGCCGGCCCCCTCCCCAATTCGGATTGGGCTTGGGGGGCGCGCCCCTTCCCTTGCTCCTTCTCTCTTCCTCCTACATGGGCCCAATAAGGCCCATATACCTCCCGGGGGGTTCCGGTAACCTCCCGGAGCTCCAAACTTCTCCGGAACCTTTCCGGTGTCCAAATATATCCGTCCAATATATCAATCTTTATGTCTCGACCATTTTGAGACTCCTCGTCATGTCCGTGATCATATCCGGGACTCCGAACAAACTTC
The DNA here is from genome assembly GCF_018294505.1 of Triticum aestivum. NCBI lineage: Eukaryota > Viridiplantae > Streptophyta > Magnoliopsida > Poales > Poaceae > Triticum > Triticum aestivum. The sequence continues at coordinate 757,918,747 of NC_057813.1, read as the reverse complement.
GGTACATCAAAATACATAAACTCATAATATAATTGTCATCGAAACCTTAAGCGTGCGGACCCTACGGTTCGAGAACAATGCAGACATGACCGAGACACGTCTCTAGTCAATAACCAATAGCGGGACCTGGATGTCCATATTGGTTCCTACATATTCTACGAAGATCTTTATCGGTCAAACCGCATAACAACATACTTTGTTCCCTTTGTCATCGGTATGTTACTTGCCCGAGATTTGATCGTCGGTATCCAATACCTAGTTCAATCTCATTACCGGCAAGTCTCTTTACTCGTTCTGTAATACGTCATCTCATAACTAACTCATTAGTTACATGCTTGCAAGGCTTAAGTGATGAGTATTACCGAGAGGGCCCAGAGATACCTCTCCGACAATCGGAGTGACAAATCCTAATCTCGAATTATGCCAACTCAACATGAACCTTTGGAAACACCTGTAGAGCACCTTTATAATCACCCAGTTACGTTGTGACGTTTGGTAGCACACAAAGTGTTCTTCCGGTACACGGGAGTTGCACAATCTCATAGTTGCAGGAACTTTGTATAAGTCATGAAGAAAGCAATAGCAGTATACTAAACGATCAAGTGCTAGGCTAACAGAATGGGTCAAGTCAATCACATCATTCTCCTAATGATGTGATCTCGTTAATCAAATGACAACTCTTTTGTCCATGGCTAGGAAACATAACCATCTCTGATAAACGAGCTAGTCAAGTAGAGGCATACTAGTGACACTATGTTTGTCTATGTATTCACACATGTATTATGTTTCCGGTTAATACAATTCTAGCATGAATAATAAACATTTATCATGAAATAAGGAAATAAATAATAACTTTATTATTGCCTCTAGGGCATATTTCCTTCAGTCTCCCACCCAAGCATAGAGAGCCTTTTAAACTTTATATCGCAGCAGAGGAAGGTGTTATTGGTGCTTTTCTGACTCAAGATACCGAAGGAAAAGAGCATGCCATTACATATTTGAGCAGACGTTTATTGGACGCCGAGACAAGGTATACATTTATTGAAAAACAATGTCTATGCTTATATTACGCTTGCACGAAATTGAGACATTACCTAGTGCCGAGTGCTTGTGTAGTAGCTTGTCAAACCGATGTCATTAAGTACATGTTGCATAGGCCAATTCTTAGTGGTAGAATTGGCAAGTGGGCTTATGCTTTGATCGAGTATGATTTGGCTTATGAATCTCTAAAATCCATGGAACGCCAAATTGTTGCTAGTTTCATTGTTGAACATCGGATTAATGACAAGCATGATGTTGACATGAACCTTGTTTTATTGGTGCCATGGAGATTGTACTTTGATGGTTCAGTTTGTAGCAATGGCCAAGGTGTTGGTATTGTTTATATATCTCCTCATGGTGCTGTTTTTGAAGCCTCATGCCGCTTAGAATATTTTTGCACAAACAATCAAGCCGAATATGAAGCATTGTTATTCGGTCTAGAGATGTTACTTGCTATAGGTGTTACACATATTGAGGCTTACGGTGATTCGTTACTAGTGGTGCAGCAAATATCCAGAGTCTTTCAGTGTTTTGACGAATCACTTAATGTTTATCTTGATAAATGTCTAGATATAATTTCTACTTTGGATTGTTTTAGCATTGCACATATATCTAGACATGACAACTGGAAAGCAAATGAGTTGGCACAACAAGCATCTGGATATCATGTTGATCATGGCATGTTTCATATCTCTCAAAGACCGATGTCTTGTCTTGCCAATATGGGAGAGGCCGAACCTGAACCCACTAATTCGGCCATTAACAAAAAATCTAGTGCAGGTGATAATTCCGACTGGAGAAAGCCCATTGTTGATTACTTGTGCAATCCGAGTGAAAGGGTGGACAGGGCTGTTCGGCGTATGGCTTTCAAGTATACAATGAGATATGATGGTCTTTATCGCCGAACAGTCGATGATGTTCTTCTAAAGTGTTTGGATGAGGACCAGGCAAGAGTTGCTATGGAAGAAGTACATGAAGGTATTTGTGGCACTCACCAGTCGGCTCCCAAAATGAAGTGGTTATTGCGACGTGCTGGGTTTTATTGGCCGACTATGATTAATGATTGCTTCAGATATTATAAAGGGTGTGAAGCTTGTCAAAAGTTTGGTGATATTCAATTGGCTCCTGCTGCTATGTTACATCCTATTATCAAACTGTGGCCTTTCAGAGGTTGGGGTTTAGATTTCATTGCACAAATCCACCCGCCTTCCTCAAAAATGCATCGGTTCGTATTGGTGGCAACTGATTATTTCACTAAATGGTCTGAAGCAGTACCTCTCAAGAACATGACACATACGGAGGTAATTCAATTCATAACCGAACACATTATTCGTAGATTCGGTATTCCTCAAACGTTAACTACAGATCAAGGTTCATCTTTTATGTCACACCAAGTCAGAGAGTTTGCCGAATCTTATAATATAAAGTTGCTCAATTCCTCTCCATATTATGCCCAAGCTAATGGACAAGCCGAGTCTAGCAATAAAATTTTAATCAAGCTCATCAAGAAGAAGATTGAGGATAATCCGAGGAGGTGGCATGAGTTGTTGTCTGAAGCTTTATGGGCACATAGAATTTCAAGGCATGGTGCTACGAAGGTAACTCCATATGAGCTAGTATATGGTCAAGAGGCCGTTTTACCAGCAGAAGTAAATTTGAATGCTTTGAGAATAGCCAAACAAAATGATTTATCGGCAGTAGACTTTTATAACTTAATGATGGACAATATTGATGAAGTTGCCGATAAACGTTTGGTTGCTTTGGAGTCCATAGAGAGAGACAAGTTGAGGGTTGCAAGAGCTTACAATAAGAAAGTTAAGTTGAAGAATTTTCAAGTTGGTGAACTCGTCTGGAAAGTGATTCTGCCGATTGGTTCAAGAGATAGAAAATTCGGGAAGTGGTCTCCAAGTTGGGAAGGTCCTTTTAGGATTACAAGGGTTGTTCCTGGAAATTCATATTTGGTAGAATCAAAGCAAGGGGCATTGTTACCCCGAGCTCTCAACGAAAAATATTTGAAGAAGTACCACCCGAGTGTGTGGCAGGAGGCCTGAGTAGGCAATGGCCGATATACGATTATCGCCCTTAGCACAAACATGGCCGATACATAATTATAGCCCTGAGGAAAATAAATGGCCGATGAAGTGTTGACATCGTCCTTAGAACAAACACCGTGCATATTATTTTTCGGCGTGCAAGCTTTGCCGAAAAACAGGGGGGCATGTGTTGACATCGGATTTTGGCAAGGTACAAAAGGCAAGTAAGATGGCCTCAAGTGAAAGAGTTTTCAGCATGCAAAGTTTCAGGTCGCTGAGTGGAATAACTTTGATGTTTAATTCATCGCCATTCGACCTTATCTCGGTGGCCGAAGTTGTACTCCGAGTGACAAAATTTAACATTCCGAATGGTTTTCGGCTGATCATGCCTTCAAGACGACCTCGGATGAAGGAGTATTCTAAAGGAATTGTCTTCGTCTCGTCGAGGCAATCGATTTTGATATATAAATCATCTCAATCCGAGTTCATATGCAAAAGTTAGAGGCAATACACTGCAGGCCGAAGCTGAATGGAAATATGGCGCAAAGTACCAGACGCCCTGTCTGATGGGTCGCGCGAGAAATTCGGCCCTTAAGAAGTCCTTGAATCGGAAAAACTTCAACACGAAAAAGTTTCGTCTCGTCGAGCCGATCGATTTTCATATATAATTCGTCTCAATCTGAGGTCGTATGAGACTTGGGGAGACAAATCAAGATCAGGCTATGTTTGTGGTCGAGTGAAAACCAACCAATTGAGTAAAAGGTTAAAAACCTACCGATTGAGTAAAAGGTCGAGTGAAAACCTACCGATTGAGTAAAAGCTCGAGTGAAAACCTACCGATCGAGTAAAAGGTCGAGTGAAAACCTACCGATCGAGTAAAAGATTGTCTTCCGACTGAAAATATGGTCATCATTTGTCTTCCGAGTGAAAATATAGTAAAGTCCAGTTGGACCATCCGAATGAAAGACTCTAATATCCGAGTGGATGAGCTCAAATCCGAGTGAAACTGAACATGTACCCAGAAGTTTATCAAGATGATTTTGGGTGAAGAAGTGTTCAATACAGAAGTTGTGCGTATCATCAAGACGGTAAACTTTGGTTTTGGAGTCATTATGATCAGAGATAGTATATGGCCTGCAAATTCACTACAAGACTCGGATAATTCAGTCTACCGCAAGACCGAGTCCGATTGGAAGGTAAAGACGACCTCGAAAAGTATTCAAGATGGCCTTATTTGAAAAAGTGATCAACATGAGAGTTGTTCGTATCGTCGAGGCGCACAAGTTTGATATTTGGGCCATCTTGATCAGAGGTCATATGGAGGCTCGGCGGCCTGCACAAGGAGGAAGACAGAAGTTGGGCCAGATTCAGACTGAATCCAAGTTGGAATAGAACTAGGACTCTAGTACGCGAATTGATGTAATTTTTCTTGTAAGGAAAGTCTAGATGAATCCTTTACTTGTACGGGAAGTTCAGCCGCCTCTTATATATGTTGGGGGTGACGGCCGATTGAACAACACACAATCGAACAAATCAATATACTATTTTTTCCTGTCTACTTTTTATCTCTCCACCGTTTTTCTCTCTCGTTCTTCGCTGTTCTTCGTGTTTGAGAGCTGCGAATCCCGAGGCTCTAGGGGCAAGCGAATCGACCTAGGGCAGCCCATAGCCGCCGCAATCCCTGACGGGGTCCCTCCCGGGTGCGCGGGGTTTCGGGTCTACAAAAGCACCCGCCGACTGTCTTGCGTATCGCGCTGTCGGTCGGGTCTCCTTCGACGTGAGCTGCGGTGCATCACCCCTGGCGTCGAGGGTATACATGACGTGTTCGTGTGTCAACAGATTGCATCTTTCTAGTGAACAAATAAATATGTAGAATATAAATCTGATGCCCACACCATGAATAAAATGGCCGCATAGAGGCCAATAGAATGCATATAGCCAGTATTAGTATTAGCTCAAGGACTTCATTGTTTTTCTCAAATTTGCATGTTTATTTCCATCAAATTCATTTGGTTCACAAAACAAATAGACTATTTAAGTTTTCATTTCTACACGCTGCATTTGTTCATCGGTGTTGGCCGGTGGAGGGGCACACACGGGGTCACAGGCAGGACACTTGCTCTTGCACTCATCATCCGAAAAGAAGCATGGACAACCCTTTAGACTCCGGCAGCAAAAACAGGTTTCGAGATCGGGGTCCTTCCCGCGGGTACATTGGCTCTTGACGCAGAATTTTACAGTAAGCTTGGTCTCGTCCAATGAGGTTGCGTTGACGGCTACCAATGTAGCTCCAGCACGATCAACTACTACATAGTTCCTCCTTCCAGCCACGAATCGACCTGTTGCATCAAACAAATGTTAAGTGTTCGTTAGTAATATGATATGTACAAATATTGTTGTTTGCATCAATCGAAATCCAATTTAAATGGATAGATGGTAACCTCCTTTTCTTTGTAGTAAAAAGAATGGTAGTATTGGTGTTGATGAGATATATGAGTGACGCATACTTACACTGTACGATAGCTGCGAGGCATCCGATGAGGAGCAAGATCGTCAGCACTGTTATCTTCATATTGGATCGATCTTTACGGCCGGCGCAACTCTACGTCACGTCAAAGTTGAAAGGATTGTGTGTGAGCTGATGGTGGCAATGGTGGAGATCTTTCCTCGCCCTTGGATATATATAGAGGCCATTATATTTGGGGAAGAAATCAATTAATGGCTAATTGATTTGCAGATCGCACAAACACAATAGTAAATTGGAGACGCCCAATTTATTCTGTTTACAAATGTAGTTAAGTTACCAAATGTCAGGTGCTCAATCAAAGCGAGCTTAATTAAATTGCCAAATTTAATGTTTTTTTTGACAAACAACGTGCCAAGTGTAAGGTAGTACTCCATCTCCATCCATGTTTACCGTAATCGATGGAGGTGGACGACGCCGCCCTCAGCGGTCAGCGCCGATCTGCGGCGGGTTCCTTGCTCACGCCGTCACCCCCAACGATGACAGGCCACCACTGGAGACCCCCGCTTCCCCTTCGCCTCAGGTATCCTGCCTCCTCCTACGCCTCTCTGGTATAGTAGACCCCGCGAGCGATTTTGCGGAAGTTCGTGAGATTTTCCGTTTGCATTCGTCTGCTGTTGGGAGATTTAGTGCTGCGCTCCGTTCCAGGGGCCTGGCATGGGGCGACGCTTGCTCTTCCTGCGGAATTTCATTTCTGTGGCTGGGGACATTTGTGGAACTTTCTCATGGGGAAAACTGAAGCATGCTTTCTAAATGTCAGTTTGGGAGTGCTGAATTCGAGTGTGGAAGCAGTCGTACGATTAGTGCTATGCGTGGAGAACCATTAGTAAACTTCAGTAATTAGTGCTGTAGAATTACTCCAGTAATAATCCATCACCTAATTCATCAGAATCCGAAAGGTAATCGCCGTCGTCTGTTTTCCATTTTCTTTCAGACTAGCTATTTAAATGAAACATGTTTTCTAGATGTGACTCTGGGATTGCTTTGTTCGAGTGTGGAAGCTGTGGGCCGAAGACCATTAGTAAACTTTAATGATCACCTCAGCTTCTCTTGATTCAGAATTTCTCCAGTAAAGATCCATATGCTAATTCATTGCATAGAAAAAGTTCATCGCCGTCCTCCATTTTTCGTTTTCTTTCTCAGACCTTGGGTATACTTTCATTCAGAGAAGAAACGATGGTCTTGCAAACATTGGGTATGCAGACATTCAGATTTAATCCTGGAAACGGATTCTGCCTTGGTCATTCTTCATAGTTGACATGGTTCCAACCCAAAAGCCATCATCCTCTTCCTCTCCCACTTACCTTCATATGTATTCCTCACCTCTGGGGCAGGCACGCTGCAACTTGATTTATATAAGTGTAGTTAGCACTCTTTACTTTACAGGTATAGTGATTGTTCTATTTTTACTACTCATACTCATCCTGATAGAATTAGAAATAGATGGATTGGTTTATCTCTTAATATAATTGATGGATTAGTTTCACTGTTTGAATAAAGTGTAACCATTATATGTGGGGGTATTCTAGGATAACAGCCGTGTGGAATTACTCACTCAAGCATTATGATATACCGACACTAGCTCACTCTTTAAATCTATGTACCTACTCCGTACTAAAGTTAGTATAAAGTTGAGACACTTATTTTGGGACGGAGGGACTACACCACTTGAAGCCTTGAACAATCTGATTACAGGAAGCTTAGTACAACTTGCACATATAATTTGTTAGTAGTCTGCTAGCACGCATGGTAACAACATAGATATGCTTTAGCAAAACTGTTTATCATGAGAATAAGCTTGTTTACATTAGTAACACGAATCTTGTCTAACTAGAGATGGATCTGTTCGTTGGAGTCACCACCGCTGGGAACTCCTCCTTATTGTAGAAAGCAGAATCCTTCCCATGCCTCTCCAGGATAATGGCGTCCGAGTCGTAAGTCAACCATGGATTGCGAGCATCGCGCTCCCGGACGCGTTGCTCGTACCGTGCAGCGATCTTGGCGTAGACAGTGTCTGGATCATCCTCCGAGTCATAGGGGCAGTCGGAGTCCTCATCCATCGACACATCGTCGTCCACCACCTTGTCGACCGCCCCTGGCTTGTAGTAGTTGATGAACGCATCAACCAATGCCCGAGCCTTGAGGAACGCATCCTCCCCCTCCTCCCCAACCTCCGCCATGGCCTTGAGGAACGCCTCTTCCTTCTCCTGCTCCTCCGACTTGGCTTTGACGGTGAACGCCTCCTCCTCCTCCGGCTCGGTCTGTGTTGCAGTGAAGGGATTCAGCGGCAAACCATCCATCGCCGTTTGAAAACTGCTTCGTTCGCAGAGCACAGCTAGATCTGCTCTCCAACGAGTTGTGTTGGAGTTGCCGGTGCCTCGCGTATCTATATATCTTCTCTCCGTGCTCGATCGGTCTGGAATTGGAGTTGGAGTGGAGCATGTATTACATTTTTTTACGGGCTTGCTAAAAATCAGTCGACTGAGATTTAACGAAGTCTCAGTCGACCTTGCAGCATTTTGGTCCAGCGTTTGCAACATTTTTTTCTGCCGGTTGCAACATCCGTCTTGCTGGTTGTAGCATGTCGTTCCTCTTCGATTGCAACACATCATCTCACCGATCGCAACCTCCTTCTTTGACGGTTGTTGCATTTTTACCAGAATGGTTGTTACATATGTTCTCGTTGCTTGCAGTATCGTTGCAACATTTTTCACCGCCGTTTGCAACATCCAACCATGCTGCTTGCAGCACCACAACTACGCTAATGTCACTCGATTGAAACTTCGTTAAGTCTCAGTCGACTGAGTTCTAGACAAACCCTTTTTTTTAATGTAATAACGAGGAGCACCACCTACCTTGCTTTTTGTTTTTAGAAATACTGTACGTCTTGCTTGGGATGGGACCCGTAATTATCGATTGGGCGGCCCAACGAAGATAGATAAAGAAAGAAGATATATTAGGGGCCAATCTTTGTTGGGCCAGTCAGCACCATAAAAAAATCAAGATAATTCTCAGAAAAAGTACTATTAAATAAACAAGGTCTAAAGCGTCAAAAAAAAAAACAAGGTCTAACGACCACTTGGAAACGTATTATTATGCCGAAAAAGAAATCCTAGACTTAACACAACCTCAAAAAAACCTAGTAGTTTCTTAGAAAAACTAGAAACACACATTTTTTGGAACACATTACAGACGCAAGCGCCCATATACACGCACATACACTCGCCCTTATAAACACACACACACACCCTACCCTTACGAGCATCTCCAAAAGACTGAGTCGGCATATCATCTTGAAATTTACGAAGTCACCCTAGGCACCTCGTCGTCGACGGGAACGGCTCCTCCCACATAAATGCGAGCACCAGGACTTTAAAACTGTTGGGCTGGAGACACCACAGTCCCTCTAACCATCCAACCACACGTTGGTTCGCAAACACAAATATTAAAAAATGGTAAATGATCCATATCCTGGATGACCGGCTCACTGTTTCCGCCGGTCACCCACACGCATGCGCTTGGTTATGGGACCATGTTGCTTCCTTTTCTCTACGCATCTCCACACGAAGCTCTGCGAGCCAGTCATTTTCTACCTCATCTACTCTCTTATGTCTTTCTCGTGGTTGTCCTCCATCTCTGAACCATCGCCACCCTTCATGCTGACCCCTGTGAAAGATAGGGGAAAGGATCGAATGGGCGACGAGCCTCGCCTCTCTGGCCTAGCGTTGCTGCCTCAGCCGCCTGCGAGAGGAACCCGTGGGAATGGGAAGATGCAGCCGGGCATTTCTGAGAAAGCCATGACTCCTAGTGTGTGTTGCTGGAACCAGACGACAAAGAAGCTGGAACCAGCCGGCGAAAAAGCTGCAGCCACACTAACCAGTGCTAGAACCGGAGATTGTCGAGTCGTTTTTGTCGGTGTCTACTTTGTTTTTGCTACAACTGGCAAGATTGTCTTGTGGATCTCATGAATTTTTTGTTGTGACAGTCGCCAGTGATGCATGATTTTTGTTGGAACTGCCAATTTGTTTGAACTAGGACCGATGTATTTGTTTCCTGCAATTGTGCAATATAGAGCTACAACCGGCCTTGAAAAAACTTACGACACAGTGAGCATGGAAGGTGCGACCTGCGACAAAAACGATATGACCGTCGAGCCCGCATGCTACAACCGGCGTGAAAAGGCTACGACTAAGCGGGGTGCTGCAACCGGCATGACACTGAGCTAAAAACTTCGAGTGATTTTGTTGCAGCCAGCTCAGAACCGTTTATGAGACGTCCCCGGTCGCAACTATACAAGAGTTTTCAATCGACTCAGTTGAAGCTAGCCCAGGTCATCAAGTTCATTTGTACACGTTCGTCTGCTACTGTAGATCACTTAAGTTGCTTACCTGCCTGTTTGCCAGTTGGCTTCTGTAGATCAATTAAGCTGCTGGTCTGCCTGCTTGCAAGTTAGCTTTGCACATAGGCATACACTCCGGTGATTTTTTGATCTAGCGTTCTCAATTCAACACAGGGCGGCGCGGGTGTCGCACAAGCGCGCGACATGTATGGCCGGCGAGTTGCGCGGGGGTAGCTTTTATATTCGTGCATTCAGATCAAAGGTTCACACCAGAGAGACAATTAGGAAATCTAACAATGCACGGCATCTTAATCCAACGCACGTGCGGGGACCGATCAAAATTTGGTTCGGTCGACCGGCGCCTAGCGTTGTGCTTAAACAATTCACTTGAAAACGTAGAGGTTTCTCCAGAAAAATTACAGGTCTATCTCTGAGAAACACTCACAAGATAGTCTCCGCCACTAGACTTAACTATCGTGTTCCATTGTCACCCCAGGCTTGAGGAATACTTGACTCAGGCCAGTGCAAGTGATTCGAATACACAGCACCATGACATGATGCATGTGTGATATAAAGGTCTCAGTCACAATGTGAGCGATTTGGATGACACAAAACAATCCATGGTTTTTCAATGCCGGGCCAACAACTCTATTACCCAAGCGATCAGAATAGACACCCCACAAAACACGGCAGTTTTTCGAGACAATGCTCTGGCATGTTATTTTCAGCAGCACACAGAACAACTCTGAGGCTGCACACCAGGCAGCCCGACGGCTATGCCGGCAAAATTTCCTGAGCCAACACCATAGTCACCACAAAGAACGCACCGGCACCAAGGGGCATGTAGGTTACAAAAAATTTGGTTACCTCTCACACCGCTCCCAAACCATCCCAAGCAGCATGCATGGCCATGCACATGACAAGACCGATGAAGATGGCGGTGACACAAAGCATCAAGATTCATGCCAGAAAACTGCAACATGTCGAGATAAGGGGATGTTGAGATAACTTGTTGACCACAAAACTGCAAGAGCTTCAGCTAATATGCTCATTAACACGATTGCTTGGAGTTTCTAGCAATCCTACATCGTGAAGAGGAGAAGAGAGATAGGGAACACATGCCTAAACACCAATCGTGCATGGGTGAAAAGAATCAGAACATGCTTGCTAGCTAGCTATAAGAAAAACAATCAATCACATATCGCAAGAAGACGATACAAGAGCAATAGTCTCACACCAGAAGACCCTCATCCAGCAAACGGAGGTAGTACTGCTCGTCATCGGAACCTTCTGGATCATCACAACTTTTTAAATCATTGGCAGTGTATTCCGCTGGGTAGTGTTCGCTGTACTTGATGCTAGGGAAGCTGAAGATGTCTCCTGAATATGTATGAATACTTTGTTAAACATACATGGCGCATTGCACCTATACGTGACAGAGGAGGATCTTCAGGTTGTTCAGGAGGTAGTTTAGCTAGGATACGTTATCTTGTTCGGTTGTACCATAGTCTATCTCTTGCTTTTCTTTCTTCCCAAGATGTATCCCGATTCTTTTATCTTCTCAACCAACTTGTATGCTCCTCAGGGTTATTGCGCCCCTGCTATATAACACGCAGCACGTCGCCCAGGATAGGGCAAGACGTTTCCGCCATCGCACATGGTAATCAGAGCCTTCCTCTTTCAATCTAGCCTCCCGACTACATCCAGTGCATAGACATGTCTTCATCCTCCGGCGCTGCTCCACCTAGCCTCAATGGCAAGGTCACCGAGAAGCTCAACCGCACGAACAATGTGCTATGGCGCACGCAGGTCACACCCCACCTGCGGGGCGCCGGTGTCTTCGGCTACGTCGACGGCACCGCGCCGGAGCCGGCCAGACTCCACGTCACCAGGGACAAGGACGGCAAGGAGTCTTCTGCGCCCAACCCTCTCCACCCTCTATGGGTCCGGGAGGACCAACAGGTACTCGGCTATCTGCTGAGTACCCTCTCCAAGGAGGTGCTGGTCGCGGTCACCACGATCACCACGGCACGCGAACTCTGGGTGGCCTTGGCGGGCGTGTACTCGTCCGAGTCCTCAGCCGCGTCAACAACATCAGGACTGCGCTCATCAACGCGCAGAAGGGCAATCAATCGGTTGCCTCCTACTTCGCCTCCCTGTGCGGCCTCGCGGATGAACTCGCCGCCGCCGGAAAACCATCCAGGACGACAAGTTAATCTCGTATATCCTTCACGGCCTCGACGTCGACTACCAGCCGCTCGTCTCCGCCCTCGACGCCCGCGTCACGCCCGTCGCCATCGACGAGCTCTACGCCATGCTGAGCAATTTTGACCAGCACATGGCCCAGTTCCACGGCTCCTCTGCTGGCTTCAAGTCTTCGGCCAACGCCGCATCTCGCGGTCGTGGTGGCGGCCCTCGCTCGCGTGGATCTCCCCGCAACAAGGGGCGGTCAGGAGGAAACAGCAACGCTAGCGGCTCCTCCAACTCTCGCAACGCCCGCTCCATCAACTCCAAGCCTCGCCGCGGCGGCGGCTCCAGCCGGTCCCGTCCTGATGTGCCCCGCTGTCAGATTTGTGGCAAAGTTGGGCACACAGCCAAGGACTGCTGGTACCGCTACGATGACGATGACGACTCCTCCCAAGACGAGGACAAGGTTGCTGCGGCTGCGGACGGCTCCTACGGCGTTGACACGAATTGGTACGTTGATAGTGGGGCCACCAACCACATTACCAACGAGCTCGAGAAGGTCACCATGAAAGAAAAATATCGGGGCAAGGATCAAATCTACACTGCCAACGGCGAAGGTATGAGGATTAGTCATGCTGGTCATTCACTTTTTAGTACCCCTCGCCGTAAAATTCATCTAAAGAAAAAAAATTCTAGTTCCTAGTGCTGACAAGAATCTTCTCTCTGTTCATCGCATTGCCATTGACAACCATGTCTTTCTTGAGTTTCATCCTTATTTTTTCTTGATCAAGGATCAGGCAACGAAGAAAGTGCTCTATCGAGGTAGATGTGTTCGAGGGCTCTACCCGTTGATTCCGGAGCTTAGAAGATTCAATAAACAAGCCTATGGTGCTGCCAAACTCTCGTCAACACGGTGGCACGATAGATTAGGACATGCTGCTTTCTCTTTAGTTAAAAAACTGCTTAGGAAAAATAAACTCCCGTTTGTTGGTGAGCGTAATCTTGAAACTATTTGTGATTCTTGTCAACGTGCAAAAAGTCATCAATTGCCGTATCCCATATCTACTAGTGTTTCTACCAAACCCTTGCAATTAATCTTCTCTGATGTTTGGGACCCTGCTCCTAGCTCTGTTCGTAGACACACTTATTATGTGAGCTTCATAGATGACTACAGTAAATTTTCTTGGATTTATCTTCTCAAGAAAAGATCCGATGTTTTTCAAGTTTTTCAAAACTTTCAAGCTCTCGTTGAACGAAAATTCGACAATAAGATCATTGCTGTCCAGTCCGACTGGGGAGGGGAATATGAAAAATTAAATTCCTTCTTCCAAAACCCTGGCATATCACATCATGTGTCATGTCCTCACGCTCACCAACAGAATGGCTTTGCTGAACGCAAGCATAGACACATAGTCGAGGTTGGTTTAGCTCTCCTAACTGGCACATCTATGGCCCTCAAGTTCTGGGATGAGGCTTTCCTCACAGCAGTTCATATCATAAATATGCTTCCTAGTCGTGTCATTAACAATGAAACGCCACTAGAATGACTTCTCCATGGCCAACCTGACTACAAATCTCTTCGTGTGTTTGGGTGTGCCTCTTGGCCCAATCTTCGCCCATACAACAATCACAAGCTCATGTTTTGCTCCAAACAGTGTGTTTTCCTAGGCTATAGCACCCTACATAAAGGTGTCAAGTGCCTGGACGTTGCCACTGGCCGTGTGTATATCTCACGCGACGTTGTTTTTGATGAAACAAAATTTCCTTTTGCTGATCTTCACCCCAACGCCGGTGCTCTTCTTCGCCAAGAGATTCTTCTTTTGCCTCCTCATCTCTCCGGTGTTGATCAAGGGGGAAACAATAGTGATGATCAACTACTGACTAACCCTCTTACTGATGATATGTGTGAGCCTTGGTGTTATAGGTGAAAACAGCAAGGAAAATGACGAAATCAGTGAAGAAAATGGTGAAGAAAATCATGCACCAGCGCCATATTTCATGTGCCAAGAATCTGGGGACAAATCCCCCTCGGGATCCGTTCGCCTGCAGCGTATCAGATCCTCCTCGGGATCGGTGACGGCAGACGCGCCAGGGGCGCCAGCAGCGCGCACGCCCGCCTCAAGCCAGGCGCGTCCCACGCAGCCACCGCTCATGGGCTGCGGTGCGTCCTCACCTCCGCACCAATCGCCATCTGCCACCTATCAGCCTGGGGTTAGCGCGGGCACACTACAAGAAATATGTCAACTTGTGACCACCACTATTGGTCACTGAATGGTCACTGTTTTCAATTTGTGACCTTTTTGTGACCAAAAACATAAGGTAAAAAGCTGGTCGCCGTTAACTGACTATAGCGACCTTCCTTCTGGAATGGTCGTAGACGTTTATGACCAAAATATGTCCACTGTGGCATTTTGGTCACTAGCCACCTCCCTAGGCCACGTAGGCATCCAGCGTGGCAAGCTGATGTGGCACAAGATTCAGCCCGGTCCAATTCGGTTTTCTACATGGGCCTAGCCCAACAATTCGGCCTTTTTACTGTATATTTTTCTGTTAATTTTCTCTAGCTACATGGGCCTGGCCCAACAATTTGGCCTTTTATTTTCTAGGGCATGGCATTTTGCAAATCATTTCAATAAGCCTATTTTTCTGGTTTTCAGAAATGCACAATATTTTGATCTGCTATAGTTTGGGCCGCAGCCTTTTTAGAGCCCATTTGGTCTATTTCATTCACAGATTTAAATTTACACACTTGAACAGCAAAAAATCAATAAATATCTCAATTAACTGATTAAATCCAGAAATCATCCAGCCAAATACTCACAAGAGAACATACACGTCTACACGTCCAACAAATGCACATACAATCAAAAACAGAGATACACCAGCACTACTGATGTTGTTCATCTTCAAGCAACTTAAACAAGTGCACATACAATTAAACAGGTACATCAGTAGAGATATGTCAACTAAAACTGTGGCACGCACCAAGCTTCTTCATCTTCTGTCACAGCAGCAGCAGCCCTGACGACGTTAGATCCTGATCTACATAAACAATTAGTGAAATACACTAGAAGTAAATAATAATCTTTCAAGAGACCAAATGCCCCATTTCAGTAAACACTAAGCATGGCATAACAAAACTTCCAACAACTTGAATGCAACAGATTAACCTGATGTTGTTCTACAATAGTAATCTATACATACCTGCATGGTACATTGGTACAAATTTAGGTAATGAAATGAACATCACTAAAACACTCACCTAAAGAAAATTCCTATTCTACTACCACAACCATCCATTCAACTAACAATACTAGTAAGTGCACAGAGACTAACATCATAAGGCAGGAGACAATTATGACAATTTTGGTAAGTTGGAGAAATTGTTTAATCAGTTTTGGTATACTTAGGTTCTGAGCCAAAATAGACCAAGCAAAAAAAGCAGTAACTAGTGATGCATGAGCATGAATATGGTACAAAATTGAGCATATTAACTTTAATATTAATTTGGGTCTTCCAACTTTACTGGTCATACATACATATACAGAATTGATCATGAATCATCGGTGTTAGTTGTATATGAGAGTAGTTGGGTTGTGTATTCTAAGCTCCAAGCAGGTTACAGAAGAAACTGAAGACGAACCATATATAAGAGACTAAAAAATCAAATAGAAACCCAAAAATTAAATACGAGTATAACTAGAAGGATTACAACAGGTTCAATTCAATCAATTTCCAAAGTATTGAGTCAGTAGCATAAGCATGCAACAACAACATAAGCATTTAATCAACAGCAGCATGAGCATAAGCATTAAATCAGCAGCAGCAACACCAGCACAAGTGCACACCTATTCAAGCTAGTAGCAGCCTAGCAGGCTAGCAGCAGAAGCATTCAAACCACTAGAGAAGCACAATACAGCAGGAAAAGCATTGAAAGAGCAGTAGGCTTGGACTGTCACATGTCATATCTTATAAACTTAGGCAAGTGTTCTCAGGTTATTCTTTACATCATGCACTAACTTGGGTAATTAACATCAAACAAGACATACCAGTACAAGGCTAGGCAAGATAATAAAGACTTGGGAAAAGATAGCAGAGTTAGAAAAAATGATATGTGCCCTTAAAGAGAGGGCAGTGTCAAGTGCGGCCACAGACATAGGCATTAGCCGCACCCACGACCACTAGACACTCCCACAACCGAAGAGGTGCCTTGCATATGGTCTCCTTCGAGTCCGCGAGAGAAAGAACGAGGTGAAGGTTAGTACACATCAAGGATGCTACTGTTATGGGTCAAGCTAAGTCGAGGGCATAAGAGATTTTAGTCAACAAAAATTAACATGTGAACATCTTGCACAAACTATCATCATTTATAAAAAAAATACAAAACAAATATGCAAACAACTGTAGCTCATACTTATATTTTATAAGGCAATAGAATTTAGCATATTCCAATATGTACTCAACATATTCCAATAAGACAGAAATGCACACACATGGATTCGCAATTAGACTATGCCCCTCTCTCACTCATTTGCAAGAAACGTTCTCTTACCTCTCTCTACTGATGTCCATCAACACAATTCTGTAGACTTGTAAACTGATCTTTGAGAGAATAGACAGTCAATTTGTGTGCTAATGGGACCTAGTTTTAAAGAAACAAAAAGGATTGGCAGCATAGGGAGAGAGAGATGGAGACGGATGTGCTACCTGCTGTTGCGGTGGTGCGTCATGGTGGCCTGCTTGAGCTCCTCCTCCTAATGCTGCTCACTAACCTGCAGGACAAACAAGGCCATAGGTGAGCTACAGCAAAGGCATTTCTTGATGATTTACTGATTTCATGGCCACCTATAGAAATATTAGAGGGACATGATAAGGAGCTGTAAAATACAAAGATCTGCCTAGACTTATACCGAATAGTAATGCATATATTCAGGAATATGAAGTTCACCAATTGTTCCAAAAAAAGGAAAAAATACTTGTTGATGTTTCAAGTACAGCAGAATATATGCAAGTCCCAAGCATCCAGATGACTATTGTAGTCGATTGATAGCAGTAAATGTATACAACACCAAACACTGCTTGACAATTGAGGTAATTAAACATTAAAGAATTTATTACATATGTTTTTCTTCATCCAACGTGATAACATGTTACTGCTATGCTATGTGATTTAAAGAGTAAGATTTCATCAAGCCTATGTCATGCATAACAGGAACATATTATAAAATACAGAATAGTAGTTCAGTGCCTTCAAGTGTTGAATGACTCATGGTACAGTAATAATCACAATAAACTGTTAGTACATGTGTGGCTAGTTGAAGGTGTCTATCATTAGACACATCATCATCACAGTAGGAGTAATATAGTGTAGACACATACCATGAGAGGATTGTTCCTTCCATTATGACAACAACATTGCTGCTGCAGCTGATAGACACCTCGTTGCTGCTGCCGTTGTGTCCGTGAGCATCAGGCACCTTGCAACATTATGACAACAACATTGGCTTGGACTTGTCAAAAATACAGAGGGAGAGGGACCTTCTCCATGGTTGAGTCCATGGGCATTAGGCAATGGAATGGAAGAAGATGAAATCGAGAGGGGGGTCGAACCTTGCTGCTGCTGCCGTTGTGCCCTTGACGCTGGAGCTGGCTCCATGGACAGCTGCTGGAGCTGGAGTATGGGGGTGACCTTGTTGAAAGAAATATTCTCCTCCTGCACAAGTTGACCACAGCAACAACTTGAGAAACCAAGATTGAAGATTGAACACCAACTTGAAAGCAAGACCAATTTTCTGTCTGGATCAACAAGTGGTAATCGGGAGCCTTGCTCCAGGAGGAAATTAAAGAGAAGGGAGCAGAGGAGGTAGCCCTTCCTGCGTCTGCCTTGGAGGAAGAATCACAATGAGGAAGTTGCTCTCCTTGAGCTTGCTTGATGGGGATGAGGGTTTGCAAGGGCCTCGTCAGCGAGACATCTCCTCGTCGCTGAACCGCATCAGATCCGCACGGAGGAAGGCGGCAGCGACCATGGAGGAGCAGTCACCGGAGCCCGCGAGGGCGATGGTCTGCCCGACGAAGACCTGCCGACGTCGAGTGAGGTTCATGTCCCCCGCCAGCGCCGTTCGCCAACACCATCGCTGGAGTGGTGGTGTGGATCTGATCTCTCGGACGCCATCGCCTATAGGTTGGAGGCGAGGCTAGGGGAGTGTAGGAAGAGGCACGGTAGCCACGGGATCCTCCCGGACTAGGGAGATATGGTGGGCGTGGTGCGGCGGCAGCGGAGGGGAGCACGGCGACCGGTGGGTGCGGCGGTGGTGGGTGGGGGAGTCGCGGGAGAGGAGGAGAAGAGACAGAGTGAGTGAGAATGGGCTTGGGGAGGGAGGTGGCAGCGGTGATCTGGAAAGGGAGGAAGCGACGAGTGGATGGGAAGGAAGGTGGCGGCGGCGATCTTCATGGACAGGAACTGCGTGCGTGCGGCCATGCCCATGCGTGCGGCAAGCGCGGGGCGCGGGGCGGCGAAGCGAGAGGCACGGT